>NC_089822.1:155912762-156210262 GCF_035046505.1 Tiliqua scincoides
ACCACGGTCCTTCGAAAGTGTTGCAGCTGTGTAGGTGCCCAAGCACCCACAACCCAGCCTAAAAATGAACATGTAACAAGCCTTGCAGGTTTTGAGGTTCACCCTGATCACAAGTTCTTCCCAGTGCTTCTCCAGTTCTTCTTCATTAGGTGATAAGACCTAAACCCAATTTGCAAACTTGTTCAAAAAATCTTCAATTTCTAGTCAGCCTGCCATGGGGGGGGGGGGGAGAGAATAACCTAAAGGAACTTTTCTGCTAGAGAAGGAGCAATGCTAACTGTACCATCCTCAGCACACTTACCTGGGAATAGCAGCCCAAATGCTGCTGAAATGCACACTTCAAATGGACATTTTTTCTTGAATTCTCAAGGCAGTTGTGTAATGAAATCAGGAAGGCACCAAGAAGAGGAGGTGGGAACTGCTAGGGCTCCAGGTTACCAACCTCTGGAGACACCACAGCAGCATAGCACCTTCACATCTGCACAAAACAACTTGCTGCACTGGTTTAATAACCTAAAGGAACTTCTCTGCCAGAGAAGGAGCAATGCTAACTGTACCATCCTCAGCACACTTACCTGGGAATAGCAGCCCAATCCTATGCAAGCCTACACAGGAGTAAATCACATTATATAGTCAATTGGGCTTGCTTCCCAGGTGTGAGTAGGATTGCAGCCTAAGGGCTATCCAACTTTCCAGAGCCAATGCAGCCACATTGCAGTCCCGAGGTAAGGGAACAAACATTCCCTTGTCACAAGGAGACCTCCAGGACTTGGTGCTGGAAAGTTACAGTTAAGAGGACTTAGGACCCAGTCCTATCCAATTTTCCAGTGCCAGTGCAGCTGTACCAATAGTGCATGCACTGCATCCTGTGGTGGGGGGCAGGGAACATTTGTTCCCTTACCTCAGGGCTGCATTGTGACTGCACAGGTGCTAGAAGAAAGCCTCAATGAGCACAATAGGACTTACTTCTGAGTAGACATGCATAGGATTGTGCCCTAAGGCTGCAATCCTACTTCCACTTTCCTGGGAATAAGCCCCATTGGCTATAATGAGATTTACTTCTGAGTAGATATGCATAGGATTCTGGTCAAAGGCTGCAATCCTATCCACACTTTCCTGGGAGTAAGACCAATTGAACTCTTTGGGCAGGAGCTGCTCCGGCGCCCTCCTCTTTGTCCCGCCTGTGCCCCTGACACACCAGGAGAGCTGAGCCCAAGGAGCCTCCAGGCGGAGGAGCAGTCTACTCACCAGTTGGCCAGCTCAGCCAGGGAGGGGAGGCGTGGGGAGGGCAGCTGGGCTGCTTCTCTCGCCCTCGTCAGCAGGCTGCATCTGCGGGTGCGCTGGCCGTTCACGCCCTTTCTCAGGAGCTGCGAAAGCGAGCTCACAAGGGCTGGTGAGCGGCAGCCGCATCACGCGAGACTCCAGTTGGCTGCGTCTGGCTTGCCCCTTCAGCCCCAGCAGCCTCGGCACCCGCTGGGAGCGACCCCCTTTCCCCCAGGATGGGTTGGCCCTTCACGGCTGCTGCCCCCAGGAGGGTTAGCCCTGACATTTCAAGGCGCGAGCTCCCTGGCCAGCAAACGGTTCTTAGAACCAACAGCTGGATTAGGTAGGGGTTCTATAGAATAGGTGAGAACCTGCTGAATCCCACCACTGCCTGAGATATGGGAACAAAAATTCCCTTATCTTCAGAAGGCCTCTATGATTGCCCAGCCACCACAGGATGCAGCATACAGCCTGTTGGCATGGCTACACCGGTGCTGGAAAATTGGATAGGATTGGGCTGATGTTCTCTTTTTCTGCCACAGAAATGAAGGGGTTACACTTCTGCTATATAAGACATGCAGAACTGTTTGAAAAGCTAGAACTCCTATTTCAGGACTTATCAGGAAGGCCTTGGGGAGAGAAGCAGAAGGTTAGAATGGCATAAATTGGGGGTCAAAAAAGAAGTGGCTGGGAAAAGAGTAGATAAGAGATCAATAGAAGCAAAGAGCCAGATGTAGGAGGTGGAAGCAATAAAGAAAATGAATAAATAACAGTGAGAATCACAAGGTGTACATTTAGATTAGTGGATAGTATTTCAATTTTCCAATAGGAGATGAACAGAGTGTACATATAGGGTAGGCACATGTTGAGACAACTGCCAGTTTGGGAGGCAGAAGGAAGGACTGAACACATCCAGTGGGCTGCCGTGTGACACAGCCAGATGTTACAAGACGCAGCTGGTGCCAGTTCAAGGGAGAGGGCACAAGATGTTAAATGCCTGATGTCGCCCTCCATATGCCCTATTCTCTTCTAAGGACAGCCCCCAACTTATCTAGCCCTTTTGTCCCTACCAAATTGTAATGAAGGTGTGGTTAAAAAAGAAAGTTACTTTGTTTTGCTTGTAAGAAAAAAAGAAACAAGGAGACTCTCGTATTTCATTCCGATTGATTGGTTTCGCTATCTCACATGCATTCTGGAAAGGCAAAGGACAACTGCCTCTCGAAGGGATATTCAGGAAGGACATCCATTCCTCAGTCGTCTCAACTGATGAGCTCCATACCTGTGAAGATCTTATTGCTGGGCAATGCTAATCTACGGCTCAATCCTGTTAAAGACTCAGGCTGCCAGCAGTGTAAGGCCTTTTACAGCTGTCCAAAGCATGACACACCATTGCAAGCAAGCATTGGGGAAGGAAGGGCAGGAAGGGGTGGAAATTAGGGCAGGGAGGAGGATGGATCAAGACTGGGAAGGAGACGGTATTAGAGGCAGCAGTGCTGCCAATATCCCACCCCCCTTCCCAGCCTCAATCTGTCTTCCCAGGTCCAGTTGGACAGATGGAGTTGGTGACCAGTGCTGCTACCTGTGCAATCCAGGAGTATTCCTAAACTGCAAACTTGTTGCTTCAGGGGAGTGCAACCCCATCCAGAAAAGGCTGAACACCTCCTCCAGAATCCCCAAAATGAGGACACTTTTAGCCCAGTCCTAACCAACTTTTCAGTGCCAATGCAGCCATGCTGACAGACTGCACACTACATCCTGTGGTGGTAGTGGGGGATAGTCACGAAGGCCTCCTCCAGAAAGGGAAAGCAATGTGGCCTCATTGACACGGGAAAGTTGGTAAGGATTGGGCTGTTAATTTTCATCTCTGTGAGCTGATCTCAGACAGCTGCTGATTCTAAAACTGGCTTGCTAATTATCTTAGACTATTCTCCAGTGTTAGCCATCCTGCAAATATGAGACACAATCAATCCCTTCCACTTGAGGAGTGAATAACCTACAGTTAAAGAAGGGATGGAGACAGAATATGCACAGAAATTTCATTCTAAAACATCAGCAAGGATACTATGAAAGCCTGAGGGATGATGATGAGTGAAACAGGTGCTAATAAGAAGTAACACAAAACCACCACAAAAGCATTATCAGTAGAAATAAGCACATTGGAAGCTGTCCATTAATTAATTCACAGCAACAACATGTACAGTCCCCTCCAAGAAAAAGGAAATAATTGGACTCTCAAGATATTCAGAAAAATCATAAATCAGTGATCAGTTTAATCAGGCATGCTATGTATTTGGGGAGAAAAAGTCAAATTACTAGCAAATTGCATTTTTAAAAAAGAAGAATGTCTAAACATAATCCCAGTTTTTGCTAATGACCAATGTGAACAATTCTGAAACGCCAGCAAAATTAATGAACAGTTGAACACATGCACAAACTTTACACCACTGCTTGCTTGTCAAACAGCAAAATTCATACCTATCCAATCAGGATTGGAGTTCACACCATGCAGGAGGAACATTGGCAACTTCAAAATCAAGAGGTAACAGAAGATGAAATCAAACAATTTAAATTCCAAAACCCTTGGTCTGGACCACATTGGTCCGTTTATAGCGCTTTCCATAAATGCAAATATTTCTGTCTGCAAGTAGCTCACAGTTCATCCTTCTAGATTAAATATGATAATAGCCTTCAAAGACCAGAAGTCATTTACATCTTTACAACTTTACAATGCCATTTAGAGACTATTAGGGCTGGTACTGACAACCACCTCTGCTCACTGTGCAATAAATAGTGAAGGGAAGCACATCCTCTGGCACAAAGCTCTGCCCCACCTACTGTACTCACATAGTGGGTGGGCTGACAGAACAGCCTCATATTTTAAATATGTAGTATTGAATCCACCTCTGTGCATATTCAGAGCAAAGGAGCATATTGGGTGGGTGCGATGTGCATGGTGAGCAGATCTTATGGACAGTATGATCCAAATCAGTCCTAAAATTGCCTCCATCAGTCTGGCAAGGAACCATCTATCGAGTTGGCTCTTTCCTTCCCTAAGCAGGCATTCCACCTGACCATCACTAAAGAAAAGGTGAAACAACAAGGCTCCCTCCATTGACTCACTTGGGGTCAGGTACAAGTTGCCTCATCTCTTCCCAGAACTGCCACTTGTCTCTTTTAGGGCACAATCCTATCCTGCGCTGGAATAGGCAAGCCAAGAGGTTTGCGCTGTATCCAGCACAGGATTGTGGCCCTAAGCGGCTCAGCCTAAGGCAAGGGGAAACTTTTCCCCTTAACCTTGGGTAAGGGCCGCTGGCCCCTATGGGTCTCCTCGGACTTGCGCCACCTCTTGAGGTGGCACAAGTCAGAGGAGAGCGGAGCCGCTCCATTCTCCCCAGGAATGGGGGTTGGGATCCAGCATAACTGCCAGATCCCAGCCCCACCTCCCGCTTCCCACCCACCCACCCCTGGGACTGCCCACCACCTGCCCTCCCCCCACCCAGGAATGCCTCCCTCCCACCTCTTCTCCGCCTCCCCCCGCCTACCTTTTGTCCTTGCGTCAAAGAGGAAGCCAGCAAGGAGGCTTGCATCAGCGCTCCACAGGCTGGCACTTCTTGGAGTGCTTTCCCGGCTTCCTCTTGAGGAGGTGCAAATGTGCCTTACGCACGTTTGCAACCCTCCTGGGCCGGCGCAAGGGACTTGCGTCGGCCCAATTACGCCTCTGGATTTCGCCCTTAATTTCCCCCAGATTCCATGATTCCATTCCATTAGCCCAGTTCAGAAGTTATGCTACCCATGGATTCCAATGCATGAGGGGGACAAAAAAGAGTGCTCCAGTTAGCTATGCCTTCCCCCACACTGACATGTGGCCAGGCCACACCCCACATTTGGCAGTTCTCCACAGAGGCAAACATTTAACCATCCTCCCACAATTTGGTTCTTGCTCATGTTTAGAGGTTTTCTCTGCAGACAAACTCTGAATGAAGGAGGCACCTGGAGAGTACTTCAGTGCGGAGAGCCCTGTGCTTCGCCTACGTCCTTCTGTTGTTCCCTTCATGAGTTTCCCTAGATAGATACCATCTGAAGACACCTATTACATGACTCCATACATAACATTAGGAAAGAAATGTGTCCGTGTTGGGGCTATGGGGGCCCAAGCAGGGATGGCAGCTTGAAGGCCAAGCAGAGGGGGCCCGGTGTTTGTGCCAGTGAGCGAACTCACCCATGGCTCTTGGGCTGCAGCATGGCACAAACCATCAGTTCGGATCCAGGCAGGTTCAGGATGCCCATCAAGGAAGCAACTGAAGCAGGGTAAGGCTGGGCGAACACAGACAAAATGGTGCCTGCTTACGCTTATCTCACTTTCCTCTTCCCACTCCTTTTGTATCCTTGCTCTTAAATGGTAAGCCATTATTACAAAAGCCAAACTGCTTTGAGCGCTTTGGCAGAAAGTGCCATATGACTATAGCAAACCATTAATACTGCCCAATCCTAACCCCTGCCACTCCATAGCATGCAGCCACACTTATGGAACATGCGCTGTATGCTATGGTGGGAGTGGGGGCGATCAGACGGCCAGCAAGAAGTAAGTAAAAACCTTGTATACTTGCCACCTGATCAATTATGACTATCCTTGAACCCACGTCAGCTGTTTTGCCAGCGAATGTCCGAGGAATGGAAGTGGGCAGAGTATAATGAAAAAGCAGCCAAAATCCAAAGATTCCAAAGTCAACATCCAAAGCATAGTTATATTGACTCAGATGACACTCACTGCAGGATTAATCTTTTCTGGGAACTTGTTACACATCCAAACTCCTTCACTGTTCAAGCAGTGTACAGTGCGATGATGTTGCAGGTTTTCTGCGAAAGCCAGGCTGAACCAGCTCTCTCAATCATGACATCTGTTACCTGCTTCCTAAATAAAAACACTTTTCCCCAACTTCCCCTATATTCAACCATCTCTTCCAAAAAGCATATACAGCTCAGAAGAGATAAAGATGAAAAGGAGCAGGAGCAAAACTGTACATTTACTGCCCTTTAATGAATATCCGACAAGCCAGAACAACTGTGTTGCTCAACCAGTTAGACCTCTCCAGCAACAAATCCACAATGTTAACAAGTGTTGTTTTCCCTGGGAAAAAAAGCTTCCACTGGCTCAATTTAGACAATGTACTTGTTGGGTTCTGCACCCTGGCTCTATCTAAACCCCCTGGGTCCTGCCCCTGGATCCACTATTAAAAAAAAAAAAAAAAAAGCTCCACCCCTTGACCCATTTTGGGGGCTGCTTCCTGACCTCCATATCCAGGCCTTGCTTGGTTTATCCAAGCAATATTCAAGCAATATGGAGGATATGGATATCCTCCATATCCAGGCCTTGCTTGCTCAGGTTCAAGGATTTGGCAACTATTGCCAAAGAGTTTGTGTATTTATTTATTTAATTTGTTTTTCACATTTTATATCACCCTTTCTCTAAGGAGTTCAGGGTGGTATACATAGCTTCCCCTCTCCTTTTGTCCTCAAAACAACCCTGTGAGGTAGGTGAGGCTGCCTCAGCTTACTTAAGAAAAAAAGCACCCAGCAAGCAAAACAATACTAGGGTGCAATCCTGAGTATGCCTTGGGCCAGTGCAAGTCCTTTGCACTGCCCCAGGAAGATTGCAAACGTACCGTAAGGCACATTTGTGCCTCATCAAGAGTCAGCTGGGCTCATGCCAACTCTGGCAGGGAGGGTTGCATTGGCCAAGCTTGGCTGACGCAAGGGTCTGGGAAGGGTGGGCAGGAGGGAGGCGTTCCGAGGGGGACGGGCATGGAGCAGGAGGCGGGGCTTTGACCCAGCAGTTTTGCTGGATCCCAACCCCATTCCCTGAGCAGCATGGAGTGGCAGGGAACTCTGCTCCCCTCAGACTGTTGCCACCTCCTGAGATGGTGCAAGTCCAAGGAGACCCATTGGGGCTGCGGTGGCTTACTTGGGGGTAAGAGGAAAAGTTTTCCCTTACCTCCAGCTGAGCCACTTTGGCCCCTATCTTGCACTGGATACAGTACAGGCCTCCCGGCCTGACTGTTCCAGCGCAAGATAGGATTGCACTGTTAATTTCCTAAATGCATCTAACAGTCCCTATTGCTAGCTATTTCTTTTGTCTCAGGATTGTTGGTCTTCTGCACTTACTGGTTAGTAAGTGGGTATGCCTTCTGTGAACCAGCAAGCTGATTCCACAGCAGATATGGCAAAACACACCTCTCCAGTTGCATGCAGGAGATAATATCACCTCGATTTGAAGAGGTACTGAAGTTACCATGTATGAGGAGAAATATCAGGCCATTCTATCCCACCCCTTTACTGAGATAGGTGGGCTTAGATGCCCCACCAGTGGGCATATGCCAACCTCAACAGGAGGGCTGTCTAGGCTGCGGACATGAAGAAAGATCAATTCACATTTTACATGTGTTGAACATATTGGGAGATGGCATTTCAAGCAAAGAACCCACAAGGAGCCTCCCAGGGTAATGGCTCTTGCATCTACATCAGTGTCTTTGGGTGGCTACAGAAATGGCCAAAATAAGGAGAAGATAGGCAAAGGGGGAAGGGGAACAAAGCATTCGTCCCTCTCCTGAATAAATCCACCAAAATATTTATCTTTGTTCAAATGGATGGAATCTCAGTTGCCATCATGCTATTACAGCATGTCCCTCTACTTAACATTGTGACAATACCTCTCTCTCTCTCTGGGTGATTTTCTTTGTTGCTCCCATACAGACTGATGTCTATAGTGAAAGCTGAGACCCTTTGGATGCCTGAAATCAAACAGCATAGCAGTACTTATTGCTGGAGTTGAAGCATCCCAGTCCATGTACTTGCCCACTTATCACATTTGTATCCCACGTCTTTCTCCAAAAAGTTCAGGGTAGTGGGTTTACCTGGTGGGCCATGAATTGCTAAACACTTGGGTGGGCTCTCAGTGGTCACTTCAGGCAGGATGTAGGCTTCCCTTGGGATCTTCCCAGAGGCTGCACCTGTGGAACAGCAAGGAGAAATGCAATAACTAGGAACAGACCACAACATCAGTAACATCTGTCCTTTGGTTACTCATAGAGCATGGCCATAATGACTAGTAGCCATGAGTTGACCTGTTCTCCCCAAATGTGCCCAATCCCCTTTTAAAGCCATCCAAGCTAGTGGCCATCACCACAGCTTGCGGCAACAAATTCTGCAAGCTAATTATGTGCAGTGTGAAGTATGTCCTTTTGTCTGTCCTAAGTTTCCTGCCATTTCATTTCATTGCACTGATCCCTGGTTCGAGTATTGTGAGAGGGCAAAAAGCATCTCTCCAGACTGTGCATAATTTTAGAAGCCTCAATCTTGCCCTCCCTCGCCTTTTCTCCAAGCTAAAGCACTCCAAAAACTGTAGCCCACAAAAGGTGCTCCAGATCTCTGTTCATTTTGGTTGCCCTCTTTCGCACCTTTTCCAGTTGTAGCGTGCTTCTTGAGGTGTTGTTAGAAAGCAAATAACACTATAGCAGCACCTAGAGGCAGTACGTGAGTATTTCAACATATTGCCCCAAAGAGTTCCAGTCCAGAGAGGATGCATCTCTAATCCCAGCAAACAGTTATAGAAACACAACCAGACCTATTTACGCTGTAAATTCATTCCTGTTCAGAATAGGAGACAACTACAACACGCAATTCTTTAAAATAGATTAGCCTGGTAAAATGAGAATGGTCAGGGGAGCCCTCATTCCTAACCCTAGAGGTATGGAAGAAAGCTGCCTCCAGTCAGGTGAAAATAAAAATACTCTGCACATGCTCAGATAACTAATTGCCTCAAGCCCCGAGGCTATTCAAAAAGCAGATAGCTGCTAACTGCCCTAAAAAGAACTGAGCTCTTGCAGTTTGCAAGATGGTATAAATACAGGGCGATAAGTGTCTATGAGAATCTTTTGTGTGGTGTGTTTTTTTCCACATCCTTCAGTGACAGGTAGTGGGGACAGGTGAAGTCTGAGTCACATAACTAAGCCCCTCAAGCCTTGAGGCTATTCATTAGGGCTGCCTCATTATGGGAAATGGATCGAATTTTTTTGCAAATAAATAAAATATTGTAAATAAATAAAATCAATAAATATCATTTCTTTCTAGATCTCCTTTATTAAAGTCTTGTAAAGCTAGGTAGGTCCCGATAGAGTGTCATTTTGAAAAGTGGGTCCCAGTACTAAAAAGTGAGAACTACTGACAAATCTCATTAAAAGTCAGAGAACAAGGAAAAACAGGAAACCAGCAACAAGCAAGAAAAAGGGCAAGCCCATAGATCTCATCAGCATAAAATCCCAAATTAAAAAGCCTTGAACTCAGAAGGTTCATCTAAACAAATACATCTTTAGGCTCTGCCTAAGTATATGGTATATGACAGGCATGTCCATCTTCGAACAGGTCGTGATCTACTTTTTCCAGCCAAAAGTGCCGGTGATCTTCCACCATGAAAATTAAGTTTCAAATTAGTTTCAAATTAAATTTTAACCCAATGAAGTTGGAGGATCCCCCCCATTTTTAATGAACCTTCTGTCATTTACTTGGATGTGATCAGCGGTTAAGCAAATTAAGCAAAAACAAAACAGAGAGATGAAGATCCAGTAAGAACTGCAAGGGGAAATGGAAAGTACATTTTTTCTTAAAGTTTTATTGAGTAATAACTTTCTTTAACTGTGTTAATAACTTTCTTTAACTTTTATTAAGTAATTTGTGTTAAATTTAGGTTGAGTATTGATCCAGGCTGATCTTGCAGAATCTTTATATTTCGCTCTTGCTCATTAGTGAGACGTCTGAGCCTGCATTTCATCCAGCAGCTTTTTGAAGTTGGGTGAATATTGCATGAGGGCCAGACTCAGGGAATCCTGGAGATGTTCATCTGTCATGTTGGAACGTTGTGTACTCTTTGTCATTTTCAGATGGGAAAACGCAGATTAACACAAATAAGTTGAACCGAAACAGGAGTGTACAGCTTCACTGCATCTTCTCAAGTTGGGAAATTTGTCTCTAGGCACTAGCTTCCAAAACAATTCTTGCTCAGCACAGGTCTTGAGAAAAATGTCATTTTTAAGGGTTAATATTTTGTTTTCAAGAGATGGCTTGTTCAATGAGTAATTTTTACTGATAGCAGCTGCAGTTTCTTTAATGTCCACATCTACTTTGAATGAGTATGACAAGTACTCCACAACTGTTCCAATTTTTTGGAAGTCACAGAATCTATTTTCTAATCCCTGGATAACAGATTTCTGTCACATACTTCTTGTTATGAAAAACAAAATTTGGATATTGTCCCAGATGGTCCTGCGTATTAAGAAAATGATCAAAAGTGTTGTTTGCAAGGTCAGTCATCATTAGCTCAAATTTGCTCTTGTAGCATGAAACTGTAGTCATCATCTCGCCAATGCATTTGTTTTTACCTTGTAGTTCAAGGTTCATATCACTTAGTTCGCCTGTAAAGTCAGCGAGAAATGCCAGATCACATAACCACTCCTCATCTTCCAACTCTGCTTGGTCATCTCCCCTCTCCTTCAAAAAACTTCTTATTTCATTCAGCAAATCATGAAATCTTTGCAGAAATTTGTGCCTACTTAGCCACCTTACATCTGTGTGCAAAATGATTTCCGCTGCCCCTTCATCAAGAGTAAGATTGAAAAGTCGTCTTTGAAGTGATCTTCCACGAATGGAATTTACAATTTTGAAAGTGATGTCCATGACAGTCTTTGTATTGAGTCTCTTGCTTGCCAAAACTTGCTGGTGAATGATGCAGTGGTAAGAAAGGAAATCTGGGAAGTCATCATGCTTTCTACAGAGGGCTATGAAACCGTTAACCTCACCTGTCATTGCTCTTGCTCCATCAGTAGTGATAGAAACAAGTCTATGCAATGGAAGATCACTTTGTCACAAAAGAATGGAAAGAACTGAATATTTCCTGACCAGTAGTTCTCCCTTTTAAAGAAATCATTCCAAGTAGTTCTTCTTTTAACACTGAGGTCTTCAAAAACCATCCGGATAAAGACTAGTAACTGGGCTATGTCTCTTATGTCTGTAGATTCATCCAGTTGGAGTGAGAAAGCAACACAATTTGAAACACCCTCCAACAATTGTTCAGTTGTGTCTCCACACATCTTTTCTATTCGCCGCACGACGGTGTTTCTTGACAATCGTACATCTTGAATAGCAGCTATGATCTCTTTCTTATTTTTAAATCCTTCAAAAAGATTGTCAGCTGCTTCAAGAAAACAATCTTTTACAAATTCCCCTTCAGTGAAAGGTTTGCATTTCTTTGCAATCAGGTTGCTGACCTTGAAGGATGCTATGGTTGCATTGACCGCATGTGACCTTGGCTTCGCCATCAACTGTTGCTGAGTAGCCAATTTCGATTTAAGTTCTTTGAGCTGCAGTTTATGAATTTCAGTTTTGGGTGGAAAATCAGCATCAAACACATTGCTATGCAGAGCCTTATAATGACGTTCCAGATTACCCTTTTTGGGCAAGGATACTGGGGCGTTACAAATTAGACAACAACGTCTTTAACCATGATGAAGAAGTAGTCCATTTCCCATTCATCATGAAAGTGGTAGGTTTTGCTCTTCTTTGGAACACTCATCTTCGTTATACTGGGGTGGCTGGATGTAAGAAGGCCAAATCTGCTAAGTTAGTATAAACATTGGCTGATTCTGGTCCAAAACTGTCACTGTCCCAAAGTGTTAAAGATCAACAGGAACTGAAGACCTCTGGATGATGTGCAATACAAGGACTGGAGATGCTAAAACCACACATGCAGTTCTAAAAGTAAAAATGAGAATTCATCATACTGGCACCAATAATCAAATACCACCAAACAATCATCAAAAAAACTCAAACACCTGTCCAGCAAACCAGATAAAATCAAATACCGCCAAACAAGTTCAAATACCACCACACACAATTTAATAAATTCTGCACACAGTGTAGAATCAACACAAAGGCAAGGCAAAATAAAATTGCAGTGCAGAATCAACGCAAAGGCTAGGCAAAATAAAACTGCAGAGGCAAGCAAAAGTCACAGTGGTTTGAACCAATTCGAAGGCAAGGCATAGGCAAGTTAGAAGAAAATTGGAAAAGCCCGCCAAAATCACCAAATTCTTGACACATTGTTGTGTCTGCCTGAAAACGTTTAATGAAAGCGAAGTATAAAGCAACCAACAAGCAGCACACAACACAACTAATATGGTAAGTGTATTCAGTTGAAGCCCAGGCGAATGGATATCGCCCAGTATATAACACACTTCTAAGGGGTGTTGGGGCGGGGGCACGAATGGGTGATTCTGAGAGGCAGGAGACCAGGTATGATGCCGGGCCTGTGGTGTCTCGTCGCAGGGTGCAGGCGGCGGCCCCCTGGGGTACCTACAAACTATTGGCACGAAAACAACAAGTGCCCCCAATACACCCGCAGGCAGGGAAAAAAGACAGGCAAAGGATCAGCAGCGGCGGCAAGCCCTCTGCAGATGACCTGCCGGCACAAGCTCTCTCCTAGCAACGGGGCGAGCTGCTGGAGAGATGGAGCCAAGTGGGGCTGGCGATCTACCTCTGACCCCTCCGTGATCTATAGGTAGATCGCGATCTACCTGTTGGACATGCCTGGTATATGAGGCTTTGTTCGGTTTTTAATAGTTCTGTTTTTGTTAACAACGGGCATAGTAGAGGATCTGTTGCAATAGACTAAGTGCATTTAAATCATTACGCTATAGAGTCATTTTATAAGTCAAACAGATAAGAACATCGGAAAAGATATGTGCATGTGTGTATACATACCCACCCAGAGACACACTGCTGGTGACGGTAAAAGAAAAACAATTAAAACAATTTGTAACATTCTTTGTGGAGGTAGGTCTGGAACAGGAGCAAAAGAAAAATTACATAGTTTAGTTGTTATGTTGTTAAAAATTACATAGTTTAGTTGTTATGTTGTTATGTTGGTGAGTCAGAACTATGCTTATCAATTCATGCAATATGTTTTTCCGACATATATAGACAATAATTCCTACATTGCAGAAAACCCTTAATCATCCCTGCAAAAATTACCTCTGAATTAGGTCAGTTGGTCACAGGTACATACTGTGAGAATAGGGTGTGATGACATTTGAGGACTCAAAACCTGAAGGGTATTTTATTGGTTCCCATATTGTAAACACACACACTGAAACTCCTGCTATTGCACAAACATATATTTAGGCAATCAGAAGTAGCCACTGTAGCCTCTTTTGTGTTACTGCTCCGGCTCCAGAGCTAGTGAGAGCCGCCTTCTCATTAAGTGGCTTGGATGTCTTTTAGGCACTGCCTGATTACAGAGATAATTTTTCATTGCACATTTCAGATCACATGATGCAGTTAAACATCACATGATGCAGTTAAACTTAATTTCTAAGCAATGGGTAGTGTGGGATTCCCCCCCCCCCAATGTTTTCCTCTAACACGTATTTGGGTCAATCACAACAACACCCAACCAGAAAGGAATTAACTGCTAAATCATTTCCCCACAGATGGGAAATCATAGCAATGACAACCTGTCAAAGCTAATCATCTGTGGTGGACAATTACTCCTGATGACTAGCAGCTCTAGGAGTGACAGTGCAAACTACGTAGATGCAAAAGAGGAGGAAAAGCAGAAATTCAACAGAGCAGCTCTTTTAACATCTGAAGGTCAGGTCATGTGGGTGTGGCTACTATTGCATATTCTCTCTGCAACACAAACTCCACTTACATGTTCAATCAGCATAAGAGATATAGATGTAAGAAATTTCTGTACATGATCCACTGAAAATATAGCCAGTGCCACTGAGTTATCACAGAGGAATAAACTGGATTCTGCAATAAAAAAGAAAATGACATCAGAAGATTAATAATATGATTTGGAAGGTTTACACAGGTATAACACACTTTCTTTGTTTATTCCAGTTGCAGATATCTTTGGCTAGAACTTACAGTCATTTTGCAAAGACAGTGGTAACAAAATAAAAGTACACCCAGGACTGGAGTATATGCATTTAGGGAAGCAAGGTGATAGAAACCCATCTGCTGATCACTGAAACTCTAATCATATGCTCTTGTGATCTAGTGTTCCACACACTAACTCCAAAATTTTGCAGGCTAGTTGAAAGTTATTCATTTAAGCCTGGGGTCTCCAAACCCTGGCCTGAGGACCAGATGCAGCCCACAGTGAGCCTCTACCTAGCCCACGGCCAGCCTCTGGTCCCCTGAGAACTTCTGACCCACTTGATCAAACCCGACAGGAGCTGTGCTCCAGTTGCATCTAGAGGGTGTTCTGAGGGTCCTGGAGGCTTCTAAAAGCCTAAAAACATCACTTCCTGGTTTTCAAAAACAAACAAACCTAGAAGTAACTTTTTGTGCCCTCTGAAGGCCTTAGAAGGCTTTCTGAGGATCAGGGAGGCCTCCATTTGAGTATGTGCTTTATTTTATTTTGTGTTTTGGTGCTTGGAAATTTTAACCCATTTATCTAAGTTCCATCTCTAATGTATTTATTTAAATTTTATATTTTAAATTTTTTTTTTCCAGTCCCCAACACTATTTGATACAGCCCTCTGGCTAAAAAGTTTGGAGACCACCGATTTAAGCTATTCAAAGGAATGTACGTGCTGTAACAAACCAATTGGACCACTTTGCATAGTAGTCTGTCTTCTAGCAGTAGCCCAGCAGATGTTTCAGAGAGGTTTACAAGCCAGAAGTGACAGCAATATCTCTTCCCTTCTCCTCCTGTAAATTCCATATGACTGAAAGTTAAATATTTAGTTTATCTGAAAACTGCTATCTGTGTTTTTTGGCCATCAAATATCTTGTGGCAATGAGTTCCACAGACTAATTGGAAAGTTTAAATGAATTGAGAGACATTTGCTTGTGTTTGCTTTAAACATGCTGCCTATGAGACTCTAAAGGTTTTTTATATGCCACCAGATTCAGCAACAGAGAGTTGGCTTCTGAATGGATGGGATTAATATGTATGCAGCTTTCTGGGTCTTACTTCTTGTGGAATGAATATAGATGACAACCAAAGAAAGGACATATACAAAAACACATACAAATACAATACAAAAACCTGCTAAAAGTATTCAAGATGTTCAGTTTCATTTCCCAGCTCTGATTTATGTTAAAAAAAAAAAGTTGCTAGTTCACAATTTGGACAGTATGTCAATTCTGGTGGTAGGTCAACCTAATTCTGGCAGTATGTCAATTAATGCAATATTACCAATTCTTCACATTAATCAACAGCCTGGACTGTTCTGGAGTATGTTTGTGCCATTCATAATTGTACTTCATTATGGGTTTGGACATTTTAAGTACAGCATGCATAAACACCTGTTTGCACACAAGACTAATTCATTTGGGGCTGGTACTTTATCAAGCACACAAATATCTCAAGAATGAAGCTGTATGAAGGGTTTAAATATATTGTGAGACTATAGGTAGCCTAGTGAAAAAATCATGAAACTTGCAAGAATGCCTATGACTCAGTGCAACAAAGTGGAGAGACCATGAGAACTCAGGTACCCATACACAATGCTTGTTTATGTAAGCAAGACTAAGCAGATTTAATGTAATTATAGCAGGTGTGGAAATAGGCACCACATGTTCCTTTCAGGATTCAGAAGTGCTGGAACTGCCATATTCTCCAGATGTGCATCCAACACATATCCCTGAGTATATGGAGACATGTACTTGCCCTTCAGATGTATATTTTCACCACAGTGAAAACAGTGCTACACACCAAAAACCATACTGTCAAGTACAGTAGGAACAAGTCCTTCTTTTTAAAGCCTCATTGACTGTTTAATCTCCCAGGGTTTTCCAAGAACCTGGTTTTATGTTTCAGTTAAAAACACATAATGAAGAGCAACAGGGATCAGATCTGATTGTGTTTCTTCTCCAAGTGAAGACTACCACCTACTGGTTAACACAGCAGCATTTCCCTAACTAGTTTCATGGAGAGACCAGACCTTTGCATCCTTGATCGCACAGTCTAACCCAGGAACCTCAAAACATAAGGTTCGTGGGCCAGATGCGGCCTGTGGAAGCTTTTTAATCAGCCCTGGAGCTTTATCAGCACAATCAGCTGCTCTCAGATGCTAAGCTGTGCTGAGGTGGCACTGCTGAAAGTGCAGCCTACGTGATAACCGGGCTCTCCCATATCATAATATGATCAAGCTTTGCATATTTTTTCTTCTGATTTGCAGCTAATTAGTTCCTAAGTGAGAAAAAAAGTGCTTATTTCTGGTCATGACCTGCTTAATGACATCACTTCCTACTAAATTACATCACTTCCAGCCAGATCTCAGTGAGCATCATGAATGCCATTTGTATGAAACGAGTGTGACACCCCTGGCTAATCCTTATGTGCTAATCATTGCTAACTGGGCGAAGAGGCACCTTTTAAAATGGTGTCCTCTTCTGGGCAGGGTGGGGAGAGCAACTATCCATCTTCACTCCAGTATGGCATCTTTTTCAGTGGCTGTTGCTGGTGTCTCTTCTGCATCTGTTTTTTAAATTGTGAGCCCTTTAGGGACAGGGAACCATTTAATGATTTATTTTGCTATGTAATGCCTTTGTGAACTACTCTTGTTGAAAAGTGGTATATAAACCATCATCATCATCATTATATGTGAACCATGGAGGATTGATTGTAAAACATTGTTTTGCACTTGTGTTTAGCAAGGCACGGAAGCCTTGGATCATGTAATACCTCAACAACATACAACACAAATGTCCTATATGCAAATGTCCTATATATACAGACAATACGCAGCTAAATGTTGAGAGCAAGGAGGATGAAGGACTATCTTGAATAGTCACAAAGGTATCTGGAATATGAAGAAAGTATCCACATTTCCCTTCAGGTGAACGAGGGCAAGCTGACCTCTTTTCAGACTCTGGAAGGCCAGTGGATCGAATGTCCATTTGAGGCCAATTTTCCTGCTCACTGCATCCTGTGTTCATGTCATTCTTTCTCAGCTGAAAAACCACATGCATATAATCCCTTCAAAAAAGCACCTCTATTTAATATAAATATTTAATACATGTCAAGCGCATTAAGATGTCATATCTCAAAATTTGAAGGACTCAACAAATAATATAGTGTGCCCCTCCCTCCTCTCAAAGATACACCAACTGCCCTGTGAGGAGAACACAGAGAGTCATACTCCCCCCGCCTTTTACTTGGATGGCGTGATGGACCATGGTTCAAGGAAGAGGGCTGCAGTATAGAAGAAACGTACCTTCTTCCAGGCCTCTCTCCAAACCTCAGCTCCTGTATGTTACAAAATGGCACCCAATACCCATAGCAGTGAAGGTACCCCAGTTGAGTCTGTTAAATTTTAGTCAAGATCTGGTCAAAGTGAAGCCTGTGAGCCGGATTCAAAGCATTTTTTTCCTAGTTGTCTCCAAGACTCTCCCCCTTTTTGTTATTATGAGTAGAGCCTGAATGAGAGCCAATATGCTAAGTTTCTGTAACTTTCTCATATGTCCAGAGTGCCTGATCAACTTTTAAGATACTGGGAGAAATACCTCTGTGAATAAAAAACAAGGCCATTTGGTGCCAAAGTAGAGCAATGGACTTGACCCAATTATTCTCCCTTGATTAAGCTTGCCCTGCCCTGGCAGAAACAAGGCCAGTGCTCAAATTCCCTTGCTTAGGTAAGTAAATGACCCATGGTTCTAACCTTAACCTAATTCTCTACCAACAGGCCAGCAAGCTCTTCCCTCCAGAACTGGAAGTAAAAGAAAGATGCAATGTGCAAACAACTTTGAAAGACAACAGGACAAAACAGATGGATTTGTGACCACACATTCATTGCAATCCAGGGTTTTCTTCAAGGCAAAAGTTGTGCTAGTCCCTTCTCCAGCACTGCCAATCATCCTTCAACAGACTTCCTGTGTCTGCATGTATCCCAGCAGCACTTGCCAGGCAAAAGGGGTGGCAGCTTCCCCATGAGGGTTTGCCCTTCTGAGGGCAGTAAATGCCCTGTTCTTGCCAGTGAGAGCACTATTCACCTGCTGTTTCATATGTTATCATGTGCAGTGCTGATCCCACATGAGTGGATCAGCACTATACAAGTTGCTGCCCACTTTGGGGGGGCTTCCAAGCAAGTGGGCATAGGATTATGCCCCAAAGCAAGCACCATCTCACAGCCCTCCACACCCATTCACTCCCACATTGACAAGCAGGCAAAGATATTTCAGTTTCATCTTCCCCTGCCTCACTCTCATTTGCACCCCACTCAGGGTGACCAGATGTCACAACTGCAAAGGAAGACAAGGCAACCGAAAATATAGGACATCCAAGAAAAATGTAGGACATGTCAAAATAAAAAATAAAAACTTTTGTATATTGATTTCATGTGGTTAATATAAATACTATATTACTATAGTATTAATATACTACATTACTATATTAATATAATACTATATTAAATTTAAAACTATATTACATATAATTTATTAATTACAAGAAGGATATGTGCTGCCTGCAGGGGCCAGTTCAGAGGGAAAAGGAGATTTAAGTTCTTTTCGAAGACACAAAGCTAAAAAAGAGGACATTTCCTGGAAAAAGAGGACACCTGATCATCCTGACCCTGCTGCTATACAACTTGGGCTGCAGTCCTCTGCACTCTTTCCTGGGACTAAGCCCCATTACAGTGGGTCTTATTTCTGAGTAAGCATACATTGGATGACCATGATAGGATCCTCTTACTGATGTGAACCATCCTCCCTTGGCTGGAATGGGAAGAGGAGAAGAGAGGACAGGGAAAGGAAGACATCTAAGGATGAATGGAGAAGGATGACCAGGAAAGTGACATCACCTCTCATGAAGGAAATCCACATGGGTTTTGCATTCAAATGTGTGCTTATTCTGTGGGAAATGCTAGTTTCCATGTGAATTTTTCCACGTTTGGTCTGGGCCTAAGCATCAAGTCTCCTTTAGGTAGTACTTTGGGTTACAACACTCATTTCACTAGTAATTAAACTAGTTATAAGCACACACATATACATACAAGCTGGGATTATTGGTTTATGTCCACACATTTATCTGCCAGTCATTTGTATTGCTTTGCCTCTCCTATCAAGATCCAGGTCTACAGAGCTTGCGTCCTGAGTACACTTCTGTACTGCAGCGAGTCATGGACTCTTCGCTCACAACAGGAGAGGAAACTGAGCGCTTTCCACATGCGCTGCCTCTGACGCATCCTCGGCATCACCTGGCAGGACAAAGTTTCAAACAACACAGTCCTGGAACGTGCTGGAATCCCTAGCATGTATTCACTGCTGAAACAGAGACGCCTGCGTTGGCTTGGTCATGTCGTGAGAATGGATGATGGCCAGATCCCAAAGGATCTCCTCTATGGAGAACTCGTGCAAGGAAAGCGCCCTACAGGTAGACCACAGCTGCGATACAAGGACATCTGCAAGAGGGATCTGAAGGCCTTAGGGATGGACCTCAACAAGTGGGAAACCCTGGCCTCTGAGCGGCCCGCTTGGAGGCAGGCTGTGCAGCATGGCCTTTCCCAGTTTGAAGAGACACTTTGCCAACAGTCTGAGGCTAAGAGGCAAAGAAGGAAGGCCCATAGCCAGGGAGACAGACCAGGGACAGACTGCACTTGCTCCCGGTGTGGAAGGGATTGTCACTCCCGGATTGGCCTTTTCAGCCACACTAGACGCTGTGCCAGAACCACCTCTCAGAGCGCGATACCATAGTCTTTCGAGACTGAAGGTTGCCAATAATCTTGTCTTTCATTTTGTTATTCTTTTGCCTGTCACACTGCATTTATTTTGATTCTCCTTTCTATTATTGTAACTGCTTGTGATTTGAATCCTTTGGAGTCTTTCTGATTTTCCCTTCAAAATACCTATTCCCCCTAAGAGCTCCACCACCAGTGGTCAAAGGTCCCTTAATATGCTTGTTGGGCTACACATGTAGGTCTAGCCCTTCATGTTCCTAAGTAGTTGTGGTAACATGGAAAAGGGAGTGTTCACAAAATAGGGCAATCCAATGACAAGATAACTCTGCCACCCTGTCAGGGTTGTTCAGGAAGGTAAATTCTGCCCTAACTCCCATCTCAGTGTCCCAGTGTCCAGTGTCCCAGACCCAGGTTAAATACAGACGGATGAATAGTTGCTTGTCTTTTTGCCACTCTGCCCTACGAATCGCCCTCAACGCTGTGCTTTTCCCATTAAAATTACTTCTGTTAAATGTGATCCTGTTTAAAGATCAGTCAGAAATGTAGTGGTTTTTCTAATAGCCAGTGGGTTGGTTTATTTTGGCTAAGATCAAGCAAAACATTGGGCACAAGCCTAACCAGGTCTACTCAGAAGTAAGTCCTATTTTGTTCAATGGGGCTTACTCTCAGGAAAGTGTGGTTAGGATTGCAGCCATTCTCTGTTAAAGTTATCTGTATCCTGTCAGAAGCTGGCAAATCCATGCTTATTCAGGGAGGTTAATAACTGGCCAATAAGAACCCAAACAGGACCTGAGTCACTGGGAAGCAGTGGATGCCAGAGTTGACTGTTGAATATTTCCAGGCCAAGCTACACACAACATTAAATTGCATGGCTTGCCCTTGTTTGTTTGTTTGAAAATTGCAGCCACAAGAAAGAGATTGGGGCTGAAGTGTGGAGAGAAACTGCCAGATTGTTGGATCCTGGAAAAAAAAATCAACATGGATCAGGTATATGATCCATCCCTCTTCATTCCCATACAGTGTCTCTTCTAGCAGCTGTTACTGCATTTCTTCTGCTTTATTTTTATTAGTCCCCAGTATTTGTTTTCCACTGTGGGTCTAACAGCAGTTTCAGGCAGGATGTGGAAGACCACAGCCCCTGTAATGGCCCTTTCAAGGGCTGGCAGCCATCTATGTGTCTCCCATCCCCAGGGAACTATCTGCTTCCCCACTGGACTGTTCCCATGAGAAGCTGCGCCCAAAGACAAATGACCTCACCTGCAGCTGGCCATTTGAAGGCTCATTATGTAGTGCTTTCCCAGCCTTTAAGGCCTACAGTAAGCTTTTGATTGTACCAGCTCAGCTAAATTATTTGCTACACCTGTTTGATAAGATGCCTCTTAATGATGAGAACCCAGGAAATAGTCATGTGTAGTTTACGTGTGCCACTTTGTGGTCAGTTAGCCTCTTCTTACTCATTGTTATGATATTTTTAATAACTCTTAGCCTAGCCCTGTGGTTCTTGCACATTTAGCTCTGGGACCCACTTTTTATAATGAATATCTGTCAGGACCCACCAGAAGTGATGTTATGGCCGGAAGTGATATCATCAAGCAGGACCATTTTTAACAATCCTAGGCTGCAATCCTGCCAACACTTACCCAGGAGTAAGTCCCTGTAGGGGTGTGCAGTCAGGGCACCCCAGCAAGAGGCCTCAGACTTGGTCAGGGGAAGGGGGTTAAGGCACCCTGGTTCTCTTCCCTCCCTTGGCTGGTGTGCCCTGGACAGGCGCTTTGGCTGCACAGACTCCTGCCTCACCCCCAGCTCTCTCTATCATCACAGGCCTCTCACCTTTTATGGGGCTGCCGCCCTTCCCTGGCCCCTCCCCTTCCTGCTGAAAGTGCCTCCCTGTTAAAGGGGCCCAACCCTGAATCCTACTGGACCATGCCTCCCTCCCAAAGGCCTGCCTCGAGACCCTGGCTGTTGGTCCCGGGCCCTCCCCCGCCTTTTGGCCGCAGCAACTTGCATCGCCCCTTGGCGGCGTCATCGAGAGGCGCTGTTTCTCTTGCGCCGAGGCTCAGCCTACTGGGCAGGGCCATGTTCTCAAGCGTGGGCCTGCCGGGAGTGTCTGGGCACTCTGCGGCTGCAGGTGCCGTGTTGGCCTGGCATCCACTGGCCCCTCTGTCACAGGGGTGTTGCCTTGGGGCTGACAGGCATCACAGAGGAAGTGGCCTCTGAGTCCCTCTGGACCGTCTCACCCTGTGGCTCTCTGCCCTGGCTCTCCTTCCCTGGTAAGTCAGGGGTCTTGGGGTGCAGAGGGACCCCAACAGTCCCATTGACTATCATTGTTAAAAGAATTTATACATATTGGCCTGTTCAAGTACAGATGTGTAACATTTCCCCAAATGCAGTCACATACCATGGCAGCATCAAGTCTATTGGTTGGCAACCTTCAGTCTCGAAAGACTATGGTATATAAGCCTACAGCACCTGGTATTCCCAAGTGGTCTCCCATCCAAGTACTAACCAGGCCTGACCCTGCTTAGCTTCCGAGATCAGAAGAGTTCAGTCATGTGCAATAAAATATTGCAATGAATGGGGACCCACCAGAAATTGCCTCGCGACTCACTTAGTGGGTCCCAACCCACAATTTTGAGAAACACTGGCCTAGCCTATATAGACTTGTGGTTAATTTAGCTTGTTGCTCCTGGGTCGTGCTGATGGACACAAGCAGGCTGCATTTCCCAGAGGGTCACCAGGAAACTCTGTAAGTCTTATGCCTGGGGCTGCCCCTTTAAGTCTTGTGTCTGGAAATGCAGGTTTAAGTTGTCACTCCTGTAAGTTGATGCTTTCAGATTTTGGACAAATAATGCTTTTTTATACCCTTTTCCTATCGGCTGTTCCAACAGCAAGAAACCCTAGCTCACTCCCATCCCGGATAACCCCACCTCACGAGTGGTCAGGTGTTTCCAAACCTAGTGGAGTATTAGTGTGTCCTCCTGATCCATGGTTCTTCCAGGGCCAGGTGGCAGCCACACTGATGTTGTCAATACACTTCCCAGGCTAAGCCCCTCCAATGGTCATGCAGGTTATGGTGGTGGGGCCATACAGGTTAGGCCAATCCAGCTCCATGTTATATCCAAACAGGGACTTTCTTATAGGATGAATGGGCCCTGTTCACCACAGAAAACATTTTAGATCAGTGGTTTTCACACATTTAGCACTCTTTTTAGAATGAGAATCTGTCAGGACCCCCCCCCCCCCGGAAGTGATGCTATGACCAGAAGTGACATCATCAAGCAGGAAAATTTTTAACAATCCTAGGCTGCAACCTTACCCACACTTACCCAGGAGTAAGTCCCATTGACTATCATATGCATACTAGCTTGTTAAAAGCACAGGTCAGTAATTTCCCCAAATTCATTCACATACTATGGTAGCATCAAGTCTAATATATTAAAAATAAAATATTGAAATGAATGGGGACCCACCTGTAATGGAAAATCAGAAGATCATCAGGTGGATGATGTGGTGTTGACAGGGATTCCATGTTTTGACAGCTGGTTGACAGCTCTGGGAAGGGCAGGGCTGGCTCCACAGCTGTAATCAATCAAGGCCAATGGGACTCTGATGGACACCTGAGCTTCATTTGACCTTGATGGGACTTTGAATGGACATGGACTGAAGAGATGGCTCAGCTGAGCCTAACTTGGACTTAACAAGGTAGCTCATAGCTGAGCTGCATTTTGGATTATGAGACATCCAAGGATAAAAGGTAGCTTCAGAAGGACCAAAGGTGACCCTGACGCTACCTGACCTACCTGGACTGTGACCTGGCATATTGACTTTGGACTGTGAGTAGGAAATCTGCATTTATTGGACTGGGACCCGACTCTGGCTTTTGCTTGTTGCACTTGTGAGTTTAACAAGGGAAACTAATCAGCCTTAAGCGGGCACAAGGCCCAGTGGGGAGGAGCTGTGGCACAACAAATTAGTACCAGGTGTGGGGTATGAACCCAGGGCATATAGTTTCCTGCAGCATGCATAGTGTGAAACCAGGGAAACAGGCTGAAGGGATACCTGGTGGGTGTGGAATACAATAGACCTTATGCTGAGAGAAATGAATGTCCCTGATGCCTTCTGGAAGGCATGGATGGTCTTCAGTATAGGATGGGCTCTGGGCAAGATGGTTTGGTATACGGGAGGAGCTGTCAAACGTGGCATTCTTGCTGTAAGGAAGTTCAGTATTGTCTACTGAAAATGCGGAGATACATTCTTTAAGAACAGAAAATAGCAAATTGAAAAAAAATGATTCTAATGGAGCGAGAAAAGAATTCAGCCTATAGAGAAGCCTTAGCCTGGGCCCACCAAGCTGCTAGGGTAGCAGAAAGCCTGGGGGAAGTATTAACGGAACGCTTGATGGTACTAAGGGCTAAACCTCAGCCAGGGGCAGAAGAATGGGAAGGTAGTGAGGGCCCTGTGGTTCCCTCCTCAGAGGGAGAGATGCCAAGGGCCTCGGTAGGCCTGGATGTGGAGGAACCTAGGAGGGTAGTGCAACCTGTGCTACAGGCACACCCCTTAATTACCGACAAGGCAAAGGGTCCCATAGGCGCTCCGGCACATACAGTGAGGACCGTACGGGATTATACTGCGCAAGAACTAGTGGAGATAGCACGGGATATGAGGCAATGCCCCACTGAGCAGCTGAGTAGTTGGTTACTCTGCTTATATGAGCAAGGGGCAGGTACCATCCAGGTAAGCCCAGAAGAGTTAAAAGCCTTAGGGGCCCTTTCACGGGATATTATGAACAACAGCTATCTACGCGGAGCTCACGGTCCACCAACCTTGTTGATTGGCTGGGTTGGGTTGGCAATACAGGCAAAATATCCCTCACCCTTGGATTGGGAGGAGAACCTGCCAGGGTGGCGCACCATAGAAGAGGCAATGGGACAGCTGTGCACCATGGCTATGCAAATAGGCCTGTACATGCCTGGCTTTGCAGGGCCTGATTCTTTGCCCTTCTCACCTGGGATGAGGGCCCGACTGGTAAGGGGGGCCCTGCCGCACCTAAAAGGTGCCATAGTGGCCATACTAGGGCCAGCACAAGGTCGTGACGTGGGGGAGGTTGTGCTCCTATTAGGACAGCTGCATGACATGCCTGATGAGAGCGCCCCCCGGCCTAAAACCCGGCATGTATCCAAGGAACCGACCCCTCCCAAATCCAAATGGAGGGTTCCCACAGGGAAATATCAAAAGGGGAAAGCCTCACCTCCAGATAAATTGGAGGTTCCCCGATGGAAGATGTGGGCCGACTTACTGACCCGGGGGGGGGGGGTCTCTAAGGACAAAATAGATGGCCTGCCCACATCCAAACTGTATAAACTCTGGGAGAAGGAACAGGCCACTAAGAGAACCCCAACCAGAGTAAGACAAGCAATGGCTACAGATTCCTCAGCAGAGCCACCTGAAGCAAGTAGAGTATCCCCCGCTACATCTGAGGAAGACCTTACCATGTTGGGATGGGTGGCATCTCAGCCACTAGAATAGGGGGGAGGCAAGGCTCCAGTGGTGAGGCCAATGAAGACAGCCATCCCTGGAGACCCGCGTCCTCACATCCCTTTAACAATTTACTGGGCAAGAGGAAACACCCAAACGGTCCTGACTTTAATGGACACAGGGTCTGAAGCGACCTTATTGCATGGGGACCCAAATAAACATGCAGGCACCATTAGATACGTTAACGTATATGGCGATGGAGAAGAGAGGACAATTGAAATGCAGGTGTGTTTAGCCATAGGAAGGTCTGCACCCTTTATAGCTACAGTCCTCATTTTGCGGGTCCCAGAATATATTATAGGCATAGACCTATTACAGGGCAAAGAATTTCAAACCCCCAGTGGTATGCCTTTGGACTCCGGGCAGTTCTGGTAGGGAGGGCCAAGTGGACCCCCCTGCATATACCCCCGCCAGATAGGCCAGTATATGTAAAGCAGTACCGCCTGCTGTAGTCATAAAGAAATAACGGAGGTCATAAAGAAATAACGGAGACAGTAAAGGGGTTATTGGAAGTAGGGGTAATTAGACCGGCAATCTCACCCTTTAACTCCCCAGTACGGCCCATTAAAAAACCGGATGGAAGTTGGCGGATGACGGTTGATTACCGCCAACTGAACAAGCAAGCACCACCGCTGGCAGCAGTGGTGCCTGATATGGTAACATTACTGGAGAGCTTAGAGAAAAATGCTGGAGCTTGGCATGCAGTGATTGATCTTGCTAATGCATTTTTCAGCATCCCAATTAGCGAGGAGTCACAGGACCATTTCGTGTTTAGCTGGGAGGGGACACAGTATACCTTTCAGGTCCTGCCCCAAGGGTACCTACACAGCCCCACTCTGTGCCATGGGCTAGTGGCACGGGACCTGGGGCGGTTAACTCTGAGTCCTGCCTTATTCCTGGCTCACTTCATAGATGATGTCATGATTTCAGGCCCTACAGAACAGGATGTACAGGAGGGACTGGTTGCCATAGTCGCCCACATGAAGGCTCGGGGGTGGGAAGTCAACCCAGCCAAGATACAGGGTCCAGCGCAACAGGTCCAGTTCCTAGGGGTGGTATGGTCTGGGCCTGTAAGGCATATCCCGGAAAAGGTGCTAAATGTAATAGCAGCCTTGCCTCCCCCTTCCTCAAAGGAAGAAGCTCAGAGAATAATAGGGCTAATCGGGTTTTGGAGGCAGCATATCCCCCATCTCGCCAAATATTAAGGCCAATCTACCAGGTTACCCAGAAATAGGCCCAATTTGAATGGGGGGAACAGCAGCAGGCCGCCCTGACTGCAGCTAAGGCCGCCGTGGCAGCCGCTATGCCATTGGGCCCATTTATGAAAGGGGTCCCATTTGAGCTAAAGGTTTCCGCCAACCAGGAGGTAGCCATGTGGAGCCTATGGCAGAAGGAGCAGGAGGGGAGAAAGGTGCCGCTGGGCTTCTGGTCCAGGAAACTACCTGGGGCAGCCAAAAACTACTCCCCCTTTGAGCGCCAGTTGCTGGCATGTTACTGGGCTCTAGTTGAGACTGAGAGACTTACGGGAGGGAACCCAGTGGTGATGCGGCCCAGCATCCCTATTATGCACTGGATTATGGATGACTCAGCTAGTTCACGAGGAGGCAGAGCCCAACAGTCATCCATAGTAAAATGGAAATGGTATGTTTCAGAAAGGGCACGCCCCGGTCCTCAGGGGGTAAGTGCTCTCCAGGAGCAAGTGTTGGCTCTGACACCAGTAGGGGAAGAGGTAGAGGCAGTGAGCCATTGGGGGAGTCCACCGATAAAGGAGGCCCCACCATATGATCATGTGGAGGAAGACACCACATGGTTTACAGATGGCTCTGCAAAATATAGTGGGGGAAATCGGGTATGGCAGGCCGCAGCACTCAACCCCAGGCATCAGACCACTTTGACCCGGGACGGGCAGGTCTAGTCAATATGCAGAATTGATGGCAGTACTCATGGTAATAGAGCACGCCGTAGAACAGCAGGACCCAACAGTATACATTTATACAGATTCCTGGGCCGTATATAAAGGTTTGACCACGTGGTTCCCTAAATGGAAGAAGGACAGCTTTACTTTATACAACCGTCCATTGTGGGGGCAGGAACTATGGGAAAAAATTGACCAATGTTTGCAACACCTGGCTGTGTATGCACACCATGTGGATGGGCACACCACAGGAACAAAGGAGGCAAGTTACAACCAGGCAGTTGATCAGTTGGCCCACATTAGAACCACCACACCAGCCCAAAACCCAGATGATGAGCTACTGATTATAGCTCAATGGGCCCATGAAAAGTCTGCACATCTAGGGGAAAAGGGTACCAGGGAATGGGCGCTTCAGCGAGGCATCCCATGCTCATCTGATGCCGCCTGCACAGTAACAGCAGCCTGCGGGGTCTGCTCAAGGGTAAAGGGCATTCCTCTCTCTAGGACACCCCTGGGCCACCTACATAGAGGAGAGAGGCCTGAGCAAGTCTGGCAGGTGGACTATGTAGGCCCCCTTCCACAGGCAGGGAGATGGCAGTATCTCCTCACAATGGTTGACACTTATTCCGGATATTTATTAGTGTACCCAGGAGCCAGAGCAAACCAGCAGACCACGATTAAGGGCATGGAGGCACTAATACACAGGTATGGGGTGCCTGCTCAGGTACAGAGCGACAATGGGAGCCACTTTGCGGGAGCAGCAGTGCAGGACTGGGCCAATGAATGGGGGATCAAGTGGGTGTTCCACATCCCTCACCATCCTCAGGCAGCTGGCCTAATACAGAGGATGAATGGGCTACTTAAGCAAAAAAATCAAACAGCTAACGCCCGATCACACATTTAAAAAGTGGAATGTGGTATTAGAGCAGGCAGAGTTTGAACTGAATAATAGACCTATTGGAGGGGGTTAAACCCCCCTAAATCGCATGGTGGGGTTAGTAGTCCCAAAACCTATCCCATATTTAAAGGTTTGGAAGACCCATGCACATGGGGTCGTACCCATACGTGCCACACCTGACAGCGCTGGGGTGGACTTAATAACACCTGAGGAAATAACTGTTCCTACCGGGGAGCAGATCACTGTCCCCCTAGGAATTGGGGTGACGGTACCTACGGGGACATATGGAAGGATTGCACCCTGGTCTGGCCTGGCTCTTAAGGGAATACATGTGTAGGAGGGGTGGTAGACGCTGACTACCAGGGAGAGCTAAAAGTTATCCTCCATAATGGAGGTAAGCAGGACCTCACCTGTCAGGCCGGACAGCGGATCGCACAACTAATCTGCGAGAAGTGCAGTGTGCCAGCCATCCAAGGGGTGGATGGACCAGGGAAGCCCACAGCCAGAGGAGACAGGGGATTTGGCTCCACTGATCAGGAATTATGTAGTGGGCAAAAGGTTTGGGTCATATACCTCCACCAACCAAACAGGGCTGGGGAAATACTCAGTCGGGGCCCTGGGTCCTCATACTGGGTGCTACTGGCAGGGGCAGCCTCTCCTGTCTGTTTAGATATCGGAAAACTAAAGCGAAGGGAATGAAATTACACAGGTGATGCTCCACTTGTGAGTTTTCTTGCAGGACTGAAAGGAAACCATCCTTGGGAAAGGAGAAGAATGGCGATGGACCAAAACAAGAGGAATCACTGGAACACCAAGGGGTGGATTATAATGGAAGAGCAGAAGATCATCAGGTGGATGATGTGGTGTTGACAGCGACTCCATGTTTTGACAGCTGGTTGACAGCTCTGGGAAGGGCAGGGCTGGCTCCACAGCTGTAATCAATCAAGGCCAATGGGACTCTGATGGACACCTGAGCTTCATTTGACCTTGATGGGACTTTGAATGGACATGGACTGAAGAGATGGCTCAGCTGAGCCTAACTTGGACTTAACAAGGTAGCTCACAGCTGAGCTGCATTTTGGATTATGAGACATCCAAGGATAAAAGTCAGCTTCAGAAGGACCAAAGGTGACCCTGACCCAGAGGGAGACGCTACCTGACCCAGAGTAGACCTGGCCTGGCCTGGCCTACCTGGACTTTGACCTTGGACTGTGACCCGGCATATTGATTTTGGACTGTGAGTTGGCAATCTGCATTTATTGGACTGGGACCCGACTCTGGCTTTTGCTTGCTGCACTTGTGAGTTTAACAAGGGAAACTAATCAGCCTTAAGCGGGCACAAGGCCCAGTGGGGAGGAGCTGTGGCACAACGCCACCTGAAATTGACTTGTAACCCATCTAGTGGGTCCCAGCCCACAGTTTGAGAAACACTGTTTTAGATGGTGAAAAGGGTTACACCCACCCTAGAATCCCTAATCCAATTAAATTAAATCTCTCTGCCCCTTGCTGATTTTATGCCACAGGATGTGGTGATGGCGACTGGCCTGGACGCCTTTAAAAGGGGATTGGACAAGTTTCTGGAGGAAAAATCCATCATGGGTTACAAGCCATGATGTGCATGTACAACCTCCTGATTTTAGAAATGGGCTATGTCAGAATGCCAGATGCAAGGGAGGGCACCCGGATGAGGTCTCTTGTTATCTGGTGTGCTCCCTGGGGCATTTGGTGGGCCGCTGTGAGATACAGGAAGCTGGACTAGATGGGCCTATGACCTGATCTAGTGGGGTTGTTCTTATGTAAACTGAAAACATCAGGGGATAACTGGATCTGGCTTGGCCTACATTCAAAGGAACTTTGTTTATAAAAGGAAATGCCTCTTTACTGATAACAGAGCTGAATAAAAAACCAGCTAAATTATTTGACTGCCTGTTGTGTGATCACTGGAATCATTAAACCAGAGGAAGAAGTTGATGAAAATGCCATTTACATTGTTCACAACATTTGTTTCCCATGGAATGAGAAAAAATGCCAAGTAGAGGATAAAGCACCCAATTATATGCTATGTTCCAGGAAGAAGGGTGCCTGTGCACAGGTCCGGCCCATCCGTGAGGCCTTCGGCAGAGGATCAACAGTGCACTTCTGTCCGCCCACTTACCCTTACTGATCCTCCACTTCCTCTTCCCACTTCCTGGATTGGAAAAGTAAGCAGGGAACAGAGTAAAATTTTGGAGGAGAAGCAAGCATCGAGTGTTGGAGGAGCAGAAGTTGGTACATCACTAGGTAAGGGAGGGGTAGCATTTGGCATGGCGCCTCAGATGCTAGGGGGCAAGTCGGGCCAGTGTGAGTTGTTAGCAGAGTCTTTTATGAAGCTCTCTAAGTAAGTATGCCACAATAAATCTATTAAGTCTTTGAGATGCCACAAGACAGTTGTTCCATCTGATACATGCTGCCCAAGGAAACCTTTCAAGAAGAAAAGATGAGTATTTGTGTTAGAGTATGATAGAAGCAGTGTCACAATTTATTACATGGAGCACCACTTTTGGCAAGACAAGACTAGTTGCTCATTATCAGTAGGATCCACGCCAAAAAGATCAATGGTTCATGTTCTGACGAAAATAGCCATTATTCTTGCTTGGTGTTTTATCACTGAGAAACGGTAATGAGATGAGTTTGTTCTGCTTGGCGGTATGATTCTCAAGGGTGTATTTTTTATTGTTTTATCTGCTGGACTGTGCAAAGTAGCAACCACCAGTACATATGTCAAAGTGACATTTTGGGAAGAGATTGGCCTGTTTGCCATTGCTTGCTCATTCATGTCACACTGGGCGGAAGTTTGCAAACTTTTCCTTAACAAAGCAGGAGACCACTTTTATAGAGGGCCATTTTTCATGAAAGATTCCTTCCTCTTAAAGCATTGGAACAAAATCTGTATTCAAAGCCTACAGAGGATTGTGAAGTAGAGTTGAGTTTGACAGCACTAGTAAAACAGAATGAGTTTTACTCAAGCACACAGCACAATACTGATAGATTATTTGTTCCCACTGGACATGAAAAGCTGATTTTTGGAATCTGCATTGGAACATCCAAAACTGAAAGTTGAAAACTTTGGACATCTGAATCTCTTGGATCCAAAACTTTACACTTCTTCCAGACCTGGTCTCCAAAAGGTAGAGAGTCTTTCACCACAGACCCATGGCAGGATAGTGGAGTGGGGAAGTGGAGTGGGGATAGTGGAGTGGAGAGAGCTAACAGCATGTGATGAAGGTTTATGAAAAGCCTATAAAGAATTACAAATCACAAAACAGGCGGGACTGACCCTGTGAGATGAGTGAGGTTTCCCATTTCTTGTGGGCTCTTACAGAATCTTACAGCTCAGTCCTAACCAACCTTCCAGTCCCGATGCAGCTGTGCCTATGCATGCTGCATCCTGTGTTGGGTGATGCAGTCACAGAGGCCTCCTCAAGATAAAGGCACATTTGTTCTCTTACCTGGAGCTGTATTGTGGCTGCATCAGCACTGAAAAATTGGTTAGGATTAGGTTGCTAGCCTCATGAGGACTTATCTTGCAAGACTGGATGGCTACCCAGAGGTTGCTGGGGCCCGTAAGTCCCTACTGGAAAGCTGGAGCAGGATACTTTGCACAGGGGCAGTGTTCAAAAGGCAGCAAGACTCTTCCTCACCCCAGCAACTGAACCCGGATCACACGGGTGTGCACATTTGGAAATGATGGGAACCACCCCTAAGATTTTTTTTACAAGATCCCCACCAACACGGGTCCACACAGGCCTTCTCTTGTTGAGTTTCTCTCTCTTTAAACAAATCAGAACTATGGCAACAATAATGTACACATCCCCTTTATGCATAATCATCACTCAGAAACCCCTTATGCGCACTTGACTAGATTATCATCTATAGATTATAGATTATTACTATAGCATAAAGTGTTCAATCCAGAGAGCCAGACATTCAAATCTCAGTGGATGCCCAAGTCATGATATTATCTCTCAGCCTACTCATCTGTAATATGAAGCATCTACCTTACAGCGATGTTGCAGAGATCCATGCGATAATAGCTGCTCAGTGTTTTGGGCACTTAAGAAAAGCAGTGCATAAAAATATTAAGTATTGTTATAATTTTCAAAATTATGCATGGAAGTCTTTGAATTTTTGAAGAAAGTTTCAAACATACTTTCAACCAATAACAATAATTAAGATTTATTTTTAAATAGCATTTTCAAACATTCAGAGTAATTCAAACACATTGTCTTTATACTTGACCATAATTTGGTCTGGACATTTTTCTTTATCTTTCCCACAAAGAGTGGATCTATTTTGATCCTGTGACTGCTGTTTTATCTTTGGTCATGTTTTAGTCTACATTGCTTTATCGGCTGCTGAACTGGCTATTTCAATGTGTGTTTTTAAAGCATTTTATACCATTATAATTCTGTTTTGCTGTTTGCTGTTTTACTGCTATAAATTGGCTTGAAATATTATATGCCACTTTGAAATTTGTTTAGCTGTAAAGCAAGCTATTGTATAAATCTTGGAGACAGACCTCCCTATCAAAGATGGGGAGGCAGGAGGCTGTGACAGAGAGAGAGTAGCTTGCCTATGGTCACCTAGCAAATTCATGATGAGTCTTGAACCCAAACGTTCCTGAGTCATCGCTTCTGGCTCTTAGGCACTACGCTACACTACGTTTTCAAGTGCATGAGCCACTTCCTTTCCCATTTGTGATCCCGTCAAATCCTTAACTATCTAAAAACCAAGCTAATCATCTACAATGGGCCCACATCCTGCCTCTTCATGGGATGAGTTTATCATAGACTGCACCATCACCAATTTACCAGACACCTGTTCGTTGTAGGCCATAGCTTCTGAAACATTGCCTTAGGCCAGGGCATGCATTACAAGCCATTGGCTACTTTATTAGACTATTACTGCACTTGAATGGATACCACTGCTATGAACAGCAGTGGCATTACTATGGTTTGCGTCACCCAGTACAGGAGGCCAGCGCATCACCTCTATGATGGACCTCCTCCCATGCAATGGGCAGGGCGACGCCCCAGGAAATGGGCATGGTGATGTACCATTGCCCCACCCTGCGGACTTTTTGGTTATAACTTTTGATAGACTATACATATCTCAACGCAGTTTGTTTCATTGCATTCTGCATTAAATTACGCACAGATTGATATATAACATGATGGTATTATTAGAAAATATCAAGATTAAAAATTTTTTTGACCAGTAGTGGTGTCACCTCCCTCACAACATGGGCATCACCAATGCAGCCTGCACCCCCTGCAGCTCCTAGAGATGCCACTGATCAATAGGAATGCTCCTCCAAATGCTCCTACAACTGAGATCATGAGAAACTGGGAGCCCATAGCAGCAAGAGACAACAACATGGTTAATCTGCTTGTCAGAAACTAGTCACTACATGGGCGCAGCTGCATGGATATAGTCAAGACTTACTTTTAAAAGACACACTTATATCCAGAGTCCTGGCAATACTTTGTTAGGACCAAGTAAAATATCACAGCCAGCTAGCTTTTGTGTCAGCCAGAACATTTCTTCAGGCTGGATGTGAAGCAAAATAAGAAAGGGGAGGACAAACAAAATAGGGTTTGATGGAGAAGCTCCCAAAGCCTGCAGTTTGTAATGGTCCTGAGATGGAATGCAGGAGGTTTCATACAGATTATCCTTCACACATAACACATTTCATAACTGTACAGCGAGGGCCACTACAAAGGAACAGAAACAATTATAGCTCAATTTGAAACAATTCCAGTGGCAAAAATCCATTAAAATCTATCAATTCAATTTAAATCCCACACAGCAATGCAGAGACACCAGCATATGCTATACTGTATCCCGTGAGGAATTTTTGGCTGCTAGAGGTCTTCTTGGGGGTAAGGAGACATTTGTGCAAGCAATATCACTGTTGCGTGTCTGGTTGATTTGTGCAAGTGGATCAGGCCCTGGAAGGCGTTCAGGTACACTGCCACCAACCCAGGCCTCCCGGGCCCAGTTCACTAATCCTTGCCCCTTTTCCTCCCACCGCCCCTGCCCTGTTCAACCCACTGGCATACCTGGGGGGGGCAAACAGGGCAAATGCCCCAAGCGCCGACCCTCCAGGGGCGCCTTGGAGCCTCACCCTTGCCCTGCCGCCGCCCCCCCAAGGAGGAGCACCCAGGAGCGCTGCAGAGAGGCAGCTTGCTGCCTTTCCAGCAGCGCCTAGGCACCGACTGAGCCGCCCCTCCCCTCCTCTTTTATAGGAGGATAGGAGACAAGCGCCCTAGATAGGCACTGACGCTCTAGGGCGCCCATCTCATCTCCTCCTATAAAGGAGGGGGGCGGCCCAGTCCGCTCCGAGACGCTGCCTCCCAGGAGCGCTCCTGGGCATCCCTGCTCCACCTCTGAGGGGTTCCTGGCCTGGGTCACCCATCCTGCGCTTTGGAGGGCATCTCTCCATGGTGCAGGGGAAGCGGCATGTGCCCCCTCCGACTTCGGAGGAGACGCATGTGGCTTCCCAGCCCCCACGGAGCCTTCCGCGCGGCTTACAATTACAAGGGGCTTAGGAGCTGCCCCAGATCGTTGCCATGGAGACCCCCGCGGCATGGAAGGCTCCATGGGGGCCTTGGCTGCCTCTTCCTTTCCCCCTTGTTTTCAAAAGGGGAACGGAGGAGGCAGCTGCGCAGGAGTAATTGCGGTGACAGTGATGTCACCGCAATTACTTCCGGGTCAGGTGCAGGAGGGGTGGAGAAGGGGGGGCAAAACAGGGTGTAGGGGGGTGGAATCCTGGAGGTTGTCCCGGGTGCGGGGACCCCCCAGGAACACCACTGGTTCAACCCCCTACCCACCCTTCCCCACCCAGATCTGCCTCTGCACAGGTTTTACCTGCTCCAGAGGGCCTCGGTCACTCTGTCGGAACACACAGGAAGACTCTGGCCCTCCCGCTGGTGCACCAACGCTCTGCACTGCCATAAAATGCAGTGTTGTTCCGCCAGCACAGGCCTTTGTTAGGATTGGGCCATAAGTCTGCAATCCTACATACACTTTCCTGTGAGTAAGTCCTACAGTGAGGCTTACCTCTGAACAGACATGCATAAGATTGTGCTAGAAACTTGTCACCATGTCACCCTCTAGTTGCAAGTTTACTTTTACTTTAAAAGAGCAGTCATGTGAAGGGAGCTGTCGCAAACTTAAGGGGGTTTGGGGTGCTCAGAGTTCTTGGCTCTCGAACCCTAAAGCCCTCAAGGCCCCCCTGTTCAGTAGTACTGCCACCACCCTGTATGTGCCAGTACCTCAGTCCAGGGACATTGAGACCTCTAGGCTTAACTCTATCCCTTGCAGGCACTGAGCGCTTTCTCCAATTAAAGCTTCAGTCCTCAAGTTACTGGACCTCAATGAGCACTTGGTAGCTTGCTGAACAGCTAGGCAGGATTCTGAAACCTTGTCCCCAACAAACAATGCAACAACTTGGTAAGAGATTTTAGTTTATTAAGTACATAAGGCAGCAAATGCTAGAGGCATAAACATCTAGGAAACATATCAGCAATAAAATAATAAAGCTAGCTGGCTATCTCTATTAATCCCTATCTCTCACCTGGGTCAGTTACTCTTGTAGATCTTTTAGCTCCAGGCTACCTGTGAGGCCAAATGCCAATGGTGGACAATGGGCTCCCCGCATGCAAGATGTTGCACCCAAAACCTCTGTCCAAGAAGGAGCCAGACACACCCTTTGGGCACTCATTATTATACTTCTTATGTTAATAGTACTGAGGTGACGTCATTTAGACTGTCCAATCAGAAACTTTTGAGGACAGAACCTTCTTGGAGTGGGTCTGGTTGCTAGTCCTCCTAGTTCTTACCCCTCCCAACTGGAGATCCATAGCTGCATTCCATTCCGCTTGATAGGGCACCTTTCTGTCTGCAAAGGTGCTACATTCCAATGGGTTGTGATTCTTGTTGTCTGTCCTGTCTGGCCAGCAAAGGACAGACAATCTTTTTGTTTGTTTACTCACATTCTTGCAGCTAGGAACTGCTAGCCACTTCTCTGTTACTGACTTAGTTTGGTTCAGGCTCCACAGGCTAACCTAGGCCAGGGGTCGGCAACCTTAAACATTCAAAGAGCCATTTGGACCCATTTTCCCGAGGAAAAAAAACCTGGGGAGCCACAAAACCCTTTTGATATCTAAAATGAAGATAACACTGCATATATCGTTGTTGTTTTTTTACCTTTATGCTCTTATGGGTCCCATTTTTATAATATAGCCCCCTCTTGTAGCTTTTAGTTAGTTTTGTCATACATTCTTGTCCTGTGTTTTCAGATGCCTGGTCCTCTATGGTGTTTTGCCTGATTCCAAGGCCATTCTCTGCCTGGAGAATTATGCCCACTTTAAGCAAATTAGCTCCCCTTCTTTCCCCCAACAAATGACCCTGGTTCTGCCCTGCACTCCTGCTGGACCCCACCTCCAGGGTAGCCTGGAGAGGTCATGCAGAGGTCCTCTCTCCTGCCAGCAGCCTCCCATCACTACAGCAGACCCTGGGTCGTCAGCAGGTCTTGGGCACAGCAGCCACACACCAAACTCCAGTGTCTCCAGCAGTCCATTAGTCACAAAGTCAGTCAGAGTATCCAGGGCAGAGTCCAAAGTCAATAAGCCAAGTCGCAGTCCAAGGTCAGATTCCAAAGTAAGTCAGTCAAATCAGTCAGAGTATCCAAGTCAAAGTCAATAAGCCCAGTCAGCCTCCTCTCCTACCTCCAGCCTGCACTCCTTCTCCAACCCACACCCCCCCTTCCTGCCTCAGGTGCCCCTTATATCCCTGAGGGCCCTATTGCCTTCAAGTGGCTGCAGCTGTGCAGCACACTCTGCTGGATGCCCAGGCCTGACCCTTAAAGGGGCCACTGCTGACACCACATCTACCTCCTCACCAGATCTTCAGGATTCCAATACATATGGCGGTTATGACATCTGCTTATCTTACATGGATACTAAAGAACTCCCCCCCCCACCTTCCAGAGGCACCCTGCTGGAAGGAAAAAAGGACACAGAGGTGGGGAAGAGAAGAAGCCAGAGCTGTGGGGGAAAGGTGGGGGGGCAGCCACAGGCCAGCTTCTGCCCTGCCTGCCTGCCTGCCCTCCCTCCCTCAGGCTGCAACCCTCTCCACACTATCCTGGGAGTAAGCCCCATTGACTACAATGGGACTTCTGAGTAGACAAGTTGGTTGGAGCTCTCAGGTTGCAGTCCTCTCCACACTTTCCTGGGAGGAAGCCTCACTGACTACTTGTGAGTAGATCTGCATAGGAGGGGGCTGAGGCTGCAGCCCTCCACACCTTCCTGGGAGGAAGCCCCACTGACTACAGTGGGGCTTACTTGTGAGTAGACCTGCACAGGAGGGGGCTGAGGCTACAGCCCTCCACACCTTCCTGGGAGTAGCCCAGGGACTACAGCGGGGCTTGCTCCCAAACAGACCTGCCGGGCACGGGCTCCCACTCACCCGTCCTTGAGCAGGCTCCAAGGCTGCAATCCCAGGCACCCTTTCCTGGGAGTAAGCCTTATCCGCTGTAATGGGGCTTACAACTGAGTAGACACACAGGATGTCTCCTCTGCTGTGGAGGAAAAGCCTCTCCTTGCACTGAGTGGGGACCTGCTCAGGGAAAGGCGGGCTGCAAGGGCTCGCAATGGCTGAGGAGGAGGGCGTCCTGCTGGAGAGTTGGGGAAGGGAAAAACAGGGAGCTTAAGCCTGCAGAGCGGGCAAAATTGAAAAGGGAAACCAATGCGGGGCAGGTGGGGGTGATGGGAGAGGAGGGCAGTGAGCTCAGGGGGCGGAGGGAAGCAGCCTGCCCTCCCAACACAGGTGCCTCCTGTTACCCCCTTTGCCACTTTCATCTGGAGGAGCCGCAGCAGACAGCTGAAAGAGCCGCATGCGGCTCCAGAGCCACGGGTTGCCGACCCCTGACCTAGGCCTAACATGTACATATTCATGACAGGAGCCTGAATCAGAACTACATAAAAGTGATCAGGAGTGTAGCACATTTTACTTCCATGCCCTTCATGCTCACTGAAAATTGCCCACACCCAGTGTTGCTATGGGCCCTGAAATTTGATGACCTGCACCCCATGCCCACCTACTACCTTTTCCATCCAGCTAACTCTTCTCTTTGTGTCTTCTTAAAGAGCAACTGAGAAAGGGGGGCTTCCTTCCTCCTCTGGTGCTGCTGTTGAATGACACAGCAGCAGAGGAGACTCTGGTGACTGCTGCAATCCAGTTTCTGAATGCTTCCCACCTCCTCTTTCTCCCTCACGCCTTCACCAGCTTGGCAGGAAGGATTGAGGGGAATTCCCTAGATTCTCCCTGCCTGCCAGTTTTGAAATAGTGGCAGGCAAAGGAAAAGCTGATGAGGAGGCGGAGGTAGTAGTGGCACATATGACAAAAAAGCAAAGAAAGAGGGGGCAGAATCAAGTATCATCTTGGCTTGTACCAGGCCCTAGATCAATGTTCAATAGTCATAGTTCAATGGGATTTTATTTTGAAGTATTTATTAGATCATCATGCATGGAAATAAAATGGATTCTGCACTGATTTCCTGGAACATGTTTTCTAGCAAAAGGCCCTAATAAGGCTCTAATAAGAGGAGGCAGGTGTTAGCTAGGCTTAAAAACCTAAAAACAGAAACAGCTTTCCTGCAGGAAATGCATATTCCACAATCGGAAAAGCACAGGCTGAGAGGTGAGAGAAGTTTGGGCAAGTGGGTCATCAAAGAAAGCAAGCAGGATGACCATTCAATTGCAGGGGGACCATTCAATAAAAATCCAGATTTCATCATTATTCCTTGGTCTTGAACTCTGAAGGCCATTATTTCATCCCGTTGGCTAACACTGCTGGCCCAACAGTGATCAGAGCAACATATATGGCTCCAACCAGGACTTCCCACAATGATTTGCGTGAATGATTCTATCATCTCCATCCTCTGCAATATGACCACTTTATTATAGGTGGAGATTTTATTTATGTTAAACCCCATCTTGAACAGGAATACCCCGTATACAGACACCGTTTCAGGTGTGAGATGCACCCCATGCTTACAGCACAAAATGTCATCTTGCAGATATGTGGAGGGTCAGAATAGTCTATATTCACCAGCTCTGTTTCTTTTCCAACTCCCTGGTTTCTAAAATTTGCACATGCAAAATTTAGTACATGCCCTCGCAATTTCAGATCTTACTCTAGACCAGTGTTTCTCAAACTGTGAGTTGGGACCCCTAGGTGGGTCGCAAGCTGATATCAGGTGGGTCCCCACTCATTTCAATATTTTATTTTTAATATAATAGACTTGATGCTACTATGGTATGTGACTGCATTTGGGGGAATGTGACTCATCTGTACATTTAACAGGCTATCAGGTATATGCTTTTAACAACAACAGTAAATGGGACTTACTCCTGGGTAAGTGTGGATAGGATTGTAGCCTTAAATTGTTAAAAAATTTCCTGCTTGATGATGTCACTTCTGGTCATGACATCACTTCCAGTGGGTCCCGACAGATTCTCATTCTAAAAGGTGGGTCCCGGTGCTAGATGTGTAAGAACCACTGCTCTAGTCTAGACTGTTGGTTTTCAGGCTACCCTGCAGCAGACCAATAGATGGCGCTTGAATGTTTCTTTGTTAAATGATCAGGCATTCAAAGCTCAACCCCAACTGAATTAGAGGAGCTGTTTCAGGGAGGGTTCTGGCAAGTCAGAATGCATGCTGTGAGATGCAGCTAAACTTTTAGTTGGGGGAAGGTGATAGGCTTTGATAGGCTATCTGAGGAATATCGTAGGATATCTAAGGAATCTAAGCATATCACTCTTGGAACAGGTTAAACAGCTTTTGACAATGTAAGCTGCCAGCAACCCCTCCCCGGAGAAGTATCGACAACTGGCTTCAGCTAAGTATGAGTTGAACTCTCTTTCCTCCTTGGAGGCAGACGTCTTACCAGCTTGCATAAAGCATGCTTTTGCACAAGGCAAAGGTATTGGAAGCGTGGGGGGAAGCCTCGTAAGTCACTGGCCTCCCACTTAAGTTTCTTGCAAACTGGCTTGTTCTCACCATTAAAAGTGAGTCAGGCCAGTCACATATACAACTAGAAGCAATTAAGTCTGAGTTCCACTGATTTTATTCAAAACAATACAGTGATGTTGTAAACTCCTCTGATGTGGACTTTCACACTTTCTTGCAACAAGTAAAAATCTGCCATAGTTAAATCCATCAAAGGCTGTGGCTGGTGTCTCCCCTGCAGGAAAGAGAGAGCAGGCAGGTGACTAAAGACATGACAAGTGGTCAATCTTTTGGTCCAGAAGACCTGCCAGTAAATCCCTTTTAGACACTCTAGCCTTATCCCCAGTGTTGGGAACTCAAGTCAGTGACTTGAAATGCGTGATTTTGGGTGACTTGGTGATTCATGAGTCGCTCACGTGGAAGACTCTGAAAAAGACTCAAGTCAGGCCCCCCCTGACATGAGCACTCATCCCCACATGTACTGACTTGTGTACATGTGTCTGGGGGTGTCTGCTTACTGTTTTTGCCACATGTAAAACCTTGTAGGGCCAACATTCTGACAGCGAGCAGCAGGTAGTTCCAGCCAGGAGGCAGGAAAGGGTTAATGCGAGCAAGGGTGGGCTCTTTACAGATGGGAGGAACAACAGGGGACTGTTGAAAGAGAGCTCGAACACATGCACATACTCCCTGGCAGCAGCCCCGCTTTCCATTTTTCAAAGCGGGGCTTTTTAAGGGGGGGGGGTGAATCAAGTCCATTAGAGTCAGTAAAGGGTGACTTGGAGACTCAGAAAGTGCCCCCATTAGGACTCTTTGTTGTGTCAAGTCGTGGGGGGAGGTGACTTGGCGACTCAACTTGAGTCAAGCCATGATAGGTTTTCCCGAAGAGCATAATGAAGCATTAACTGAAGGTAACTGTGATGAGGCAACCGCAGTCTGGCACACCAGAGGCAGACCTGGCCCAAGCTGAAGTGGCATGTGAAATGGAAGCCTAATTTCTCACACATCCCTTTATGCAACATCTGCAGGTTCCTGCCCAACCATTTCTTCAAACACACAGACTGGGTGAAGCATGTTGGGAGAAGAAGAGTGCTCCACTTCCAGCATGCTCCACCATCCATGTTCCTGAAGAAGCAGCAGGTGGGAACTATCAGGTGGCAGAGTTAAAGGCGGGGGGTCGTTCTGCCTTTTTCTTGCTTGCCTAGCCAGGAGAGAGGGGCAATCCTGGTTTGATCGTTTTCCTAGAAGAAAGTGGTCAGAACAGGTCACTCCTTCTCTTCCTTTTCTCAGCACTGCTGCTACCCTTGCTTGTGGCAATGGTGCTGAAGGAGTAGGTGGGTTGCCACTGCTCCAGTTCTCCTCTTACTCACTCTCAGTGAACAAGTTCAGAGCACAGTGTGAAATGGGTGGATGAGTGGCAGGCTGGGAAATGTGTTGGGCAGCTGTGGGGTGCACTGTACCCCTCATTAGCTTGCTGCCTCCTTCAGCCCATTGTTTGAAACAGCCACTTGAGTCTGCTTCATGGCTGGGCTGGTCCTGACTGGCGGTGGGTGGGTGGGGGTGTAAAAACCTGCACCCAAAAAATTAGAAGAGGCCATTTGAAAGATTATGCAAACTATCTCTTTAAATTAACAGTATTTATATACTGCTTTTCAACTAAAAGTTCACAAAGCGGTTTACAGAGAAAAATCAAATAACTAAATGGCTCCCTGTCCCAAAAGGGCTCACAATCTAAAAAGATGCAAATGAATACCAGCAGACAGCCACTAGAACAGACAGTGCTGGGGTGAGGTGGGCCAGTTACTCTCCCCCTGCTAAAAGGAGGAGCACCCACTTGAAAAAGTGCCTCTTACCCAATTAGCAGGGGTTAAAAGATGCTTTCTGTTTCCGCTGCTGTCTTCCAGTCTGGGTCATGGCCTCCAGGAAATTGCAGGAATCTCCCTGGCCTTAAGGCTATCTTGGATCCTTAAGACAAATAAGAAACAACCTGTGGTTGAAACATAAAAACTTGTCCATTTGTTGCAAGTTTCCATCAGAAAAAGCCTACTCCAGTTACATACCCAGAAATCAAGATCATCTGTAGCCTAAACAATCTCTCTGAGCAGAACTACATTCCACCACTAGTGAACATTGTTTGCAGCTCTTTGGAACTAGTATCATGGATGGAACAAAGAGCTGCTATTAAGACAAGTGCTGTATTATTCCTAGATTTTTAAATAATAATATATTATTATCATCATCATCATCATCATCATCATCATCATCTTGCATATCACAGCTGTCTGATCTTTAGCTGGTGTTAATTAACTTGGCGTTAATTACTAGTCAAGCCCCACCTATGATTATCATTATTATTATTCCTGATTGTACAAACATGAGTTCCAGTAAAATCATTAAAATTATTGCACGGCATGATTAGAGAATTTATATCTTCTGAGAAGAATGGGAGTCTCTAATATAATTGAGCATCCCCATTGTTAGGATTGGTTACTAGGATTGGCACTTACTAGGACTTGTTCCCAGCACAACTTAGAACAAAATAATATCTCTATTAGTGGAATTCATGGGTTGATTAAAAAAAAGTGTTCACTAGACATGTGTGGCTCTTTTCAGACCTTATAATGAATGTGAACTAAGGGCAAGATTGTGCTTGGATTACCAAACCTGACTGAAACTATTCCTAGAGACTGACTTTCTGAACACAAGATAATGTCATGACATCATGCAGACATTGCTTAAGTTTCCAAGAAAGCTTCAGTAGTCACTTGATTGATGCTGATTCCTGGAAACTCTAGGACAGGGGTGTCAAACTCATTTCATCCTGGGGTCCGCATTGGATTCATGGCACCTGCTGAGGGCTGAACTCCAAGTGTGGCACCCGGAAGCGACCTGAACACAGGAAGTGATGTCACTTGTGACATCACTTCCTGTTTTTTTTAAAAACTGAGGCTTCCCCCACGCTCTGCTACCTCACCTGACCCCAGAACCCATTCTGCCACCAAGCATCCCCTGCCTCACCCCGCACCAGACCCCATTCTACCACCAAGCATCCCTTGCCCGCCAGCCAGCCAAGCCTCCCAGTCGCCCCTCCACCCCTCACCTACCTGCCACTAGTTAGGGCCAGGGAAGCTACGCACAGTGGCTCCTGTTCCCAGACCCCCTCTGGCCACGACCAAGGCCCGGGAGAGCTCTGGCCGCAGCTGGAGGGAGGACTGAAGGCTGGAGATGCTGCATGCGGATGCTCCAGCTCTTAGTCGCCCTTCCGGCCGCAGGCCCTGGTCGCGAGCCCTGCTCGCGCCCAAAAGGAGGATGGAGGACCGAGGATGCCGTGCATAGCTGCTCCAGCCCTCAGTCGTCCCTTCCAGCCACGGGCGAGGCCCATTCACAGCCGGAGGGAGAACCGAGGTCTGGGACGTTGCGCGCGGCTGCTCCAGTCCTCGGAACTTTCTCCAGCTGTGGGTGAGCCCTGCTCGTGCCCGGAGGAAGGACCGAGGGCTGGGGTCACCGCGCGTGGGTGCTCCAGCCCTCAGTCGTCCCTTCCAGCCGTGGGCAAGGCCAGCTCACAGCCGCAGAGAGGACCAAGGGCCAGGGACGCCACACGTGGCTGCTCCAGCCCTGGGAACTCTCTCTGGCTGCAGAGCTGTGCTCGCGGTTGGAGTGAGCGGGGGTGGGGCAGCCCCAGAACTCCACCAAAGCTCGGGGGCCACCCAAAATGGCTCTGCGGGCCAGATGTGGCCCACGGGCCCTATCTTTGACACCCTTGCTCTAGGAAATCATGGACTGCTGCCACCCAGCCATTATAATGCTGCTATTTCCCAACCCACTTCTCACATTCATTGAACACATGCATGTTTGATGACGGCCGTAATGCAACGGCCATAATACACTCCTTACTGTCGGAATGCTAGCTTGCTATAAAGTAGTATGTACTCTATGTTTTACAAATAGATCAAGGACTGTAGATCAGGGACTTCAGATCATAAGACTGCTGCCGAAAGCCCCAGATAGGACTGGGACATTAATCATAACAGAGTAAGTTCTTATCAAGGAACATGTTTGGGAAATTTATTACTTTTTCACCAGTATTTGCAATATTTACAAGGTGTAACAAGACAACATAATTTTTTCTACCTTTAAGATAGAGAACCTCACAGAGGGAAATGCCAATATTAATGGTTGTTTAAAAATTATTTATAACTGTAAGCATCTGATCAAGATCAATTTAAATGAGCCTGGGAACAGAATATTGGTAAGCATATTTTGGAGGAAGAATGAGAATATACCCCTGCTAATTGGGTAAGAGGCACTTTTTCAAGTGGGTGCTCCTCTTTTTAGCAGGGGGAGAGTAACTGGCCCTCCTCACCCCAGCAGTGTCTTTTCTAGTGGCTGCTTGCTGGTGTTCTTTTGCATCTTTTTAGGCTGTGAGCCCTTTTGGGACAGGGAGCCATTAGTTATTTGATTTTTCTCTGTAAACCGCTTTGTGAACTTTTAGTTGAAAAGCGGTATATAAATACTGTTAATAATAATAATAATAATAATAATAATAATAATAATAATAATAATAATAATATGTAAATATTTCAGGGTATATATATTCTATAACTGCCTGTTTAAGAAAAAATCATGACAGGGTTCTGCATAGGTTGATGGCATCTCACACCTATAAAACTTCAAAGAATGTATCGAGTTTCTGATAGATGCTGGAATCCGGCACAGATTATGTGAACCTTTGGTTGGCAGGCATGGCAGTGAAATGATATTGAATATAAATAATGCAAGTAATACAGAATATAATCGCAGATAATCTCCTGCATGTTCCTAAGGTTATGCGTCTTGGCATGTTGAATGGGATGATGAGAAGAGGAAAGGAGATGTGGTACTGGTAGCAAAATCTATGAACAGCTGTAAAAAGAAAAAGAAAAAACTACTGCAAAACCTGAATGTCTTCAAATTGTTTTTTAAGAATTGTTCTGAAAGGGCCTGAAAAATGTACTGAAGGCTGCCTCAAGGTGCTTATGAGGGGGTAAACCCCATGAAACTGGACTTCTAAATAAACATGTGTTAAATTGCATGACACATAACAAATGTGGTTGGGCAGCCCAATCCAAACTAAATCCTTGTGTGGCAATGCAGCAGTGCTAGCGCAGCTTCCGTTGTATCAAACAGGAATTTTGGCCACTGGAGGCCTCCTTGGGGTAAGGGAATATTAGTTTCCTTGCTGTGGAGTAAGTACCTGTAGGCCCACGAGTCAACTCAGACCTGTGCCAGCTGTATAGCTGGTGCAAGTCTGCATTGACCTAGGAAAGGTGGATCAGGACCAGGAAGGGGGTCAGGATTTGGCATGCACTGCAACTACTGAAACTGCTCCCCCTCCCAGGCCTAATCCTCCCTCCTCCCCACCCCACCACTGCCCCATTCTGCCCTCCTCCTGCCCTGCCTTCTCTACTCCAATGGGTCTTTGACCATCTGCTGGCGCTTGGAAGCCCGCTGCGGCCTCCCTGCCAGCGGCCTTGCAGCACACACTGGTGGAAGCTACTTTGTGACTACTGGAAAGCAGCCTCTGCCTGTGCAACGCATGTTACACTGATGCCCAGTCGGCAGGATAGGGCCGAAAATCAGAGGATGGTGTCCGAAAAGTTTTTCTTTTCAACTAGTATGAGAAAAATATGATATTGGAACACGCTTTAGGGTGATACTGTACTTGACACAAATATGGTAATACAGAGTTATTGCTTGTGCCATGAATAGTGCTTGGAAACAGTGTTCTTAAAGCTTCTTTTCCATTCCCCCCTTTCTGTCTGTTTTTATGTTGCGTGTATGTGTACATTATTTATATATAAAAAAAAAATCCTTATATAAATACACAAAAAGGAAGCACCCTTTCGTAAAGACTTCATGGCTCCCGTTGTGTGGAAAACAGCTGTGAAGTTAAGGGATTTCCTGAGTACATTATGAAATCTTATTGTATGCTTGAAAACTCATGCGAGGATGAGAAACAAGAGATTAAAAAAATGCAAAATTTACGTTTAAATTAGATAGGATAAGCTTCCTAATTGTGTGCATGCACACAAAACACACACCTTATGAGACATGTTGCCTGGAAAGTTCAGTTCAGTTCAGCTTCTCTGGAGGTTTTTTTAAGAAAAGAGGTTAGCTAATGGTTAGCAAATATATTTTAATGTTAATGAATCTTGCCTATTGCTTCAATGTTAGTGAAAATGTTAATGCTTAATTAAATAGTCTTTGATGTCCCTCCCTCTGTTAAAAAGATTAGCAATTTTTACATGATATATTATTATTAAATGCACACAGAAGTAGTACAGACACATGATCCCCACAGCACTTGAACCCCAAACTATTCAGCACTTTACTTACAGACAGAGGCGGGTATTGCGGTGCCCTTGAGGCATCTCTCAGTGGTTGAAGTGATGTCTATGGCTGTGTTATTCATTCCAGTGGCTGGCAAGGGGGGCGTGTCCCACCAGCATTGCCCACTCATTGAGCCTGCAACTTCTCCCACCGCCTACTCAGTTTACCCTGGCAGTGCTTCTCTGACTACCAGCATTGGGGCTGATTGATTGACTCCTTGAACATCCATACAGGTCCCATCCATACAGGTCATACAGATGGTGCACAAACTGCACCGCTATGGTGCATGGATGACGCATCAACTTCATAGCAATGGCATACACATATGAGGGAATGACATGCTGCCATCAGGAAACTGCTCCATGGATAACAAACTGTGTTGGTGTCACCATGGATGCTGGGGTGTTACAGGGAAGGGCTGTACCAACATTGCTTTGCCAGACAGACTTGGTATTTGGCCGTTGTTGTGCTGGTGTTGGTGTGCTAGTGTGGCATTGCCAGCATGGGCTTAGGATATCATGGACATTGGAATAGGACTGGGCCATAAGGTTACAATCCTATGCAAATTTACCGGGGGGACGGGACTTACTTCTGAGTAAATGCAGGAACTCGAATACACCTTTTATATTTATACAGGATTTTAAAAATGCAATTTTTATACATTTGTTTTAAAACTATTGCAACTCACCCCACGACTTTAGGATGAAATTAGTGAGCTCTTTAAATGAAGTATAATAAATTTCAAAGTAGAAATAAGTGGCAGGGGAGGACAATGTTCAACTGAAGACATTCAAAATGGATTTAGTTTGCTGTAGTCTTCATGAGACATGGCTGTGAGGAGTACTATCCTGCTGCACTCCTGAACTTTTAACATTTACCATAACACACCTGCTTGCAGGGGTTACACAGTAAATAGTACCCATTACCCAGACTTTCCTACTGCTGGAAGTATCATGCTTATCCCTTTCTCCAGCTGTTCCACTCTTCCATTGTTAACAACCTATATCTTTAATGACAAATTTGTGTACACTCATTCACCTACATGGGGCAAATGTAATGGTTAGTATACTGGACTAGGAAGAAGATGTGGGTTCAAATTCCCCATCAATCATGACGCTAACTGGGTAATTTGGGCAGTCGTTCTTTTTCAGCCTAGTATACTTCAGAACTGTTGTGAGGATAAGGGCAGCCGCGGATCTCCGCAGCCCCGCACCCGGGGCAAAGCTGCGCGATGACACCCCCTGCAGGCTATTGTCGTCCCTCCTGCGCAGAAATCCACCCCCCTACTCACCAGAGGCTTGCAGAGCCTCACGCGACCTCCTCCCACACCAGGGAAACCTCTGTGAGGTTCCCCAGTGCTATAAACTGTGCTTCCGGCAAACTGGAAGCACAGTTTCTGCCCCCGTCGGGAGCCTCAGAGAGGCTTCCGGGGGGTCCCAGCGTCTGGCGTCTGGCGCATTTGCCCCAGGGCGGTCAATGGTAGGCATGCAACTGGATAAGGGGGTGTGGATCCTATATGCTACCTTCAGTTCCTTGGAAGAAGGGCAAGGTAAAAATGTACAGTATATGCTTTGTTCCTCTCCACCTTGTGCACCAGTGCAATTGCACACATCCAGCCTTTTTAGAAATTAAAACTGGAACCTGAAAGAAGCCACCTCATGTACTGTATAAGCTGATAGGACAATTGCCAGGACAGCCAAGAATGCATTTTGTTGAAATTCCTTGGTGCAAGAGTGTTAGTATGGAGGCACTGGGCCAAATCCTATCCAACTTTCCAGCCCTGGTGTAGTCATGCCAATGGGGTGTGCGTGGCATTGTTTGGTGGGAGGGTAGATATGGAGGCCTTCAGAAGATAAGGGAACATTTGTTGCCTTATCTTGGGGCTGCACAGCAGCTGCACTGGAGCTGGAAAGTTGGATAGGATTGGGCCCACTGTTTCTTTCTGTGAAATGAAGCATTGTCATGTGTCATTCAGGGTCTGATTTTGGAGGGCACCGCAAATCTCAGCATATACAGCATGACTTCTAGCCTGAAGATCTCAGTGAAGTGACACATCATATGGTAGAAGGTAGTCCTCAAGGTATCAGGGATCCAAACTGTTTACAGCTTTAAATGACCAGCCACTTGAACTGGACCTGGAATAGGAAGCCGATGTAGTTCCTGCAGGTAAGGAACAATATGTTCCCCCTACATGTGGCCCCCATGAACCATCTGGCAATCTAAAACAGCATCCAAAAATTTTCAGGGGCATTCTCAAGTAAGCTGTGTTGCAATAGTCCAGTAGAATTCAGTAGAAGTATGACACCCATTTCATGGGTGACTGTCCATTTTCTCACACCAGACGAAACTGGGCGAAAGCATGCCTGGCCACAGCTGACACCTGCCCCTCTGTTAGGTACAGGGGAACACCCCCAACTCTTTCAGACAGAGTGCAGCCCCATCAAGACTAGGCTGTACTCTCATTCATTAACCAGGTGGCTTGTAGCCCAATCCAAACTAAGAGTTACGACAATGAAACAGAAGTTCCACTGCCACAAATGGTCATAAGGCAGCCAGCTTGGAACCAGCAGTGTCAAACTGCCATAAACAGTGGCAGTATTAGCAGCTTGCTGCCACTACCAGCTACCCACAGGAGCATAGGTAAGCTGGTGCAGGGGTAGGCAGTAGGAGGAATGGGGGGGGGTGTCTGGGCTGAGAAGGGGAAGGGGCAAGTTTCCCCTGCTCAAATGGATCTCCTTGGATCAGCATCAGCCATTCAGCTGGCTCAGAACCAAGGACATTAAGGGAGAGAGAATGGGAATAGGACCCTGGCACATGCCAGTGCCACCAGGATTCACCCCTGATTCTGGTGGCACTGCCATGTGCCAGGGTCCTATTTCCATTCTCTCTCCCTTACTATTCTGTGCCAGGTAAATGGCTGGTGCTGATCCAAGGAGATCCACTTGGGCAGTGGAAGCTTGCCCCAGGCTAATAGAATGAAAGTTCCCTTGCCATAAGGAGACCTCTGTGACTGTCTCCTCACCTTTTGATACAGCATGTGCTCCACTGGTGTGGCTGCATTGGCAGGAGATCACAGTTGAGGACCAGCATGAACCGTGACTCTAGTGCTGGATCAGGCCTCTGAATAACGTAGAAAGCTTGGATTCCAAACTCAGGTCATTGCAAGAGACGGGGACATGTTTATGCTTCTGGCACCCTTCCTTCCAATGACCCCTAGCAAATCAGGGCAGAAATTGCTTATGAGCTCTTCTCTGATGGGAGATATCCACTTGGCTTTCAATAGAGTGAGCAAAATATAAGCCTGAATCCTTCCCAGCAGCAACACCAACATCTGATGGGGGTGAATCCCACAGTATATGGTGGTGCCCTACAGCTGAGGAAAATCTGAGTCAGTCCAGTGGAATGCTTCAGATCAGCCTGATGGCAACCGCACATATCTAGCCTGGACCATAAAGTGCACAACACTAGCATACAGCTACCAGGCCTCCAAAGGCTCCACCTATTTGCATTCATCATGTTGCACAGGGATCATGACGTGTAGAAATCAGGTTTGCTCGTCTAAGGCAGATCTCTCGATCTGTTTGTCTTGGCAGAGAGAGCAGAGACTTGTGGGTGTTAAACTTCAGACTGCTTGATGTTTCCCACACAAGCTAAACTCTTTGCCCTGTCTTGGCTGTTACATGTACAATCTGAACCTTTCTAGCTCAAGGCAAGCTTATCTCAGAAACCAGTTTGAATCTACCAGGCATGCTTCTGAGTACCAGCTGACTTGAAAACTAGGTTAGGGCTTGACCTGACCCGGTGATGTCCACAAAGCCCTCCAGCTGGCTCCTCTCTGTCCAGGAAGGACATGCCATCTTGCTTCAGTTTGCTCATGTGATGCCATTCCAATTGCATTGAAGAAAATTGATGGATAGAGGTGTGAGAAAAAGGTGTGTGTTTGTTTTTTTGCAGATTTAGTTGTTTTCCCAAGTTAGAAGTGCAGAAAGCAGTGTTATGTGGTTTTATTTTGTTATCATTTTCTCCCACCTCTGTTGATGGAGCTGCATTGTGAAAGTTCGGTGCGCAATCTGTCCCAGTACACCCTGGACAATTCTCACTTGCAGAAAGCCGCCCCCACTTCTGGTCTGTTTATGTAGTTCTGCGATGTACATTTTGAAGAAGAAGAAGAAGAAAAGATTAAGAAAGGGCATGAAGAGGTATGACCTTGTCAAATGAGCCATTCGTTGCCACAGGCCTTCAGGATAAATTGTTCTCTGCTCTAACACCTGATAATCTTTTGGGAGGGAAAAGTAGGCAAGGAACTGGAAAGAATGTGGGGAGTGTGATGGAGGTTGCAGGAGGCTGGTAGGTTCAGAACCGAGAGATGAACACTAGGTATCATAACCAGGGCCTCTTCTCCGAAGGCCCCCATACCATACCATACCCCATACCCCATACCCCATACTTTCTGAGACCTCAAGACCTATATAATACTGAAGTGTGTGTGTATGTATGTTTTGAGTGACAGAGAGAGAGAGAGAGAGAGAGAGAGAGAGAGAGAGAGAGAGAGAGAATAACCATACATTGAGGCCACTGATACTGCTGTAGCAGTAGTAAGGTAGTATGGCAACATTCTTTGTATAATTCCATGTAATCTGTTGGACAGCCATTTCTTGTTTCTTCTTCCAGCATTGAGATGTGGTTCAGATACTATATCCACTGGTTTATCTGGGCAAATAACTGCTCAGAAAATCACAACAGTATCAGTTCCACTGGATAAGGAAGTGGAATGGGGCTGGGATAGAAGCTGAGGCTTGGCATATTTGGAGACATGCAGTATAATGAAATAGAGCTTCGTAAGAATGAGTAAAATGAAGCAAGCTAGGTCAAGTTCACCAGGGGCAGAGAGAAGATACAGTCTGGTGGTATCTTGGAAGGGGAACTGCATGGAACTGTGTGTTAGGCACAACTCAGCAGAGGGTAAGTACCTCGGATGACAGGTAGGTGGCAGACACAGGTAGTTTGAATCTGGTGATACAAAAGAGAGTCTAGTGCATCGATTTTCAACCTTTTTCATCTCATGGTACACTGACAAGGCATGAAAATTGTCAAGGCACACCATCAGGTTTTTGGCAATTGACAAGGCACACGCTGCTGCCAGTGGGGGGCTCACATCCCCCATTGGCCCTACTAATAAATGACCTTCTCCCAAATTCCTGTGGCACACCTGTGGACCACTCGTGGCACACCATTGTGCCACGGCACAGTGGCTGAAAATGGCTAGTCTAGTGATTCTCTGCAATTCTGTATCTCTGCCTGTGTCTCTCGGTCTCCCTTTAATGTGCACTCACTTAGCAATGTTAGCAGCAGGATCTAGAGCAGGGGTGACCAACCTGGGGCACACATGCCACTAGTAGCACTGCTGCAAGTGACACATGCAGCAGAGCCAATCCCCCTGTTGATGATCTAGGTGAAGCCTCTGGTGGGATCCCAGCTGCCTACAGCTTGGCCAGGACACCCCACACTGTTGAGATGGGGTGGGAACCAATGCTGCTTGGCTTCGGTAGTGGCCAGACCTACTGCAGTTTGTCCCACCCTGCTTCATCCCACCATGCTATACACCTGCCACACCAAGGCCCTGTTAGCAACCTGGGTAAAGCTCCCATGCCCAACCACACAGACCAGCTTGACATGAAGGCCACCGCTGAATCAGGGCTAGTGCAAGCTAGTCAGCTGCCAGTCATGCACATGTCATGCTAGGGCGCTAACTCCTAGCCCAGCATTTGGTGCATGCAACTGGCGGTTAGCCAGCCTGTACTTGTCCCAGGTTGGCAATGGCCTTTGCACTGAGCCAGTCTGTGTGGTTAGGGTATGGAAGCTTTGCCCAGGTTGCTGATGGGCTCTTTGGCATGGCAGGGCAGGATGAGATGCAACACATCTGGCTGCTGCTGCTGGTTCCTACCCCCTCTTAACAGTATGACATGTCCCGGCCAAGTTTCATGCAGCTTGAATGCCATAGGAGGCGGGCAGAGTGGCACATTTGAAGATTCTGCACATTAAAAGTTGCTCATGGCATGCTGCAGGTTGGCCATCCCTGATCTAGAGGTTCAGATTAGGTCTTCAGTGCTCTAAATGAGTTCAGATACAGAATTGTATCTGGCATCCCATGTACAACCTGAGTAGATAATATTCAGTTATCATGCCCCTACAGTGAGATTGACAACCTTCCAGAATTAGCCCGCAGTCTCCAGGAATCAGCATCAATCTCCAGGTAACTGCTGAAAGTAATCCTGAAATGTTAACAGGGACTCCAAGCATTTCCAACATTCTATCGCACTAAGAAAAATAATATGAACTATTTTTAAAAAAATATACAGGAATAGCTTGTCAAAATTGGCAGTGCTAGCCGGTAGACTTTGCGCCTGCTATTCTTGATACTGGAAGAGGGATAGGTATTTTGTTCTTCCATATTGTATTGCCTGCAATTTATAGGGATTGGAGCACTGCTTGCAGGGAGATGTAGTCTGAGACCACAGAAAAAAGAAATAAGGAGGGTTACCAAGGCAAAGGCAGACTTCAGTTTCGTTACAGAAGCTGTGCATGGTTTCTGAATGCACTTTGTTAAAACTTACTATCTATGGCTTGGTGATTACTGTACAGATTCCTCAGACATGGAAAGGATCCCTTCTCTGGATGTGAGCATTCATTGTATGTTGCAGTCGGTTGCAATTGGGGGTATCAGATTCAGGACTGGTGGCCTGGGGTTCAGCAGGTGGCTATACAAAATGGCCAAGGAGGCAAAGATGCTACTCTCATATTAAGAAAACAGGTCAAAGTCAGTCCCTTTGTACAACTGGATGAGACCCTGCTGGTTTCTTGTGTCAGCGGATGCTTGCTGGGCTGGAAGGTGCAGTATCACTCACTAGCCATCTGTAGAAGGGGCTCAGCACTATAGCAGGAACTCTTTTCAAGCCTGGTGTACATCTCTCATTTTGAGCTTCTTACCAGAGGCCATGGTTTGAAAATCCTGGCTTCTTGCACAGAGTGCTGGGAGACAAGCCAAAATGTTTGTTCAGAGGGAATCTTGCCTTTCTATTATTCAGCCTTTGGTGACATTTCATGTATTCTAGAATTAGAATTAATATTAGCACAATAGTGAGATTTCTTTTAGCTGCTCTAGGTGGCAGAGATTCTGCTTTTATCACTGCCTTGGCTGGAGGCAATAATTGTAAAGGAGGAATTCTCATGTAATCAAAGCTCACCACTGGGACATGGCAACCTTAGACATGTTTTCAGTGAGGTGGAGACAGTAGATGAATGGCAGTCACTTAGTAATTAACCATCGTATATTTGTAACCATTTGATAATTTGATGTGCTGCAGTGGCTCAGTGAACTCAAAATAATGTCTTGGGATCCGGCCTTCTGCACTTGTTTACTCTTGATCCTACTGCTTTTTGAAATTTTTCAAACATCTGAATTGTTTATATTCATACATTTTTGTCGGGAACCCCCACTGCACTAAGATAAATAGGATTTGCATCGATTTGTACTGGATCTAAACATGGCCTTGAAAAGCTTGAATGATTCTGGCATACTGTATTTATGTGCATAAAGGGGAGAGCAGAAAGGAAAGCAGATACTCTACTAAATCTCCTGCCAGTAAGTTGCATTGGCTCACCCCAACAGAGTGAACCAACATCTGATAGAGAGTTGTTCTTCTATCACAGTTCTCAATCTAGTACTTGAACTAGGGATGAGCCAATGACACTTACTGGCAAGAGATTTATGACAGACAAAAGGAGGTATTTCTTTGCACAGACATAATAAGGGTCTGATCCAGCAGGGTTTTTCTTTGTTCTTATGAGAGGCTATTTTACCTCATCTGCTCCTCTAACAGGATAACAACACAATTCCATGAGTATCTACTTAGACATAAGCCACATTGTCTTTAATGAAACTTACTCTCAGGTACCTGTGTATAGGATTGCAGCCCGAGGCACTTAGGCTACAATCCTTTGAACACGTTCCTGGGAGCAAGCCCCATTAAACACAATGTGGCTTACGTCTAAGTAGATACTCGTGGAATTGTGTTATTATCCTGTTAGATCAAGTTCTTTTCCACCCCCACATCTCTCTTGTGTTACTCTCACTATGCCTGATAGATCACTGCAAATTATAACCTGTTTAGATATACACCCATTTTTCTGACCTTAGTGCTGATATGCAATTAGGTCACTTTTCAGACATGCATGGATAATAATCTGGGATAACTAAACTGACTTCAAGCTCATGCTCCAATTCCGTGAGCAGTTCTGTGCATGTATGTCACTATATGTCCTCTTGGAGCTCAGGACCATGGAGATTACATGAGCTTGCTGGCACATTGCAAAATGAAGTCAAAGCAGTTACTTTTCATGGACTGGTCTTTATTTTATGTATCTGAAAAGATTTTAGGCCGTCTTTCTCTTCCAGTAAAGGAGTCATCTTGCTGCAAATACCCAAGAATTTACAAGCAGCTTGAATTGTTGGTTTTAAATGTTATGGAAAACAGAGTCCGGCCACAAGAAACACAGAGATCAGAGACAGAATCGGGCCCTATGACTTTGCTGCAGTTCATAGAACTTGCAGAAAAACTAACAATATTGCAATATTGCAAGCACCATCTTAAGATGTCTTCTTCCTTTTCTTTCACAGATGATTCCTGGCACAACATATGTGCATCTTTTAAAAACAAGGTGTTATGTGCTTCAGAATTATTGTTTTTATTATACGCAAGTTGAACCAAAATGTAACTAAATTCATACGATGGACTATGATTTCTTTAATCAATTGATAACCTTACTTTAAGGAAATCAACAACCTAGAACATTTTGGATTTACAGAAGAAACCTGAGTTATTCTCATTTTGCAGAGACGTGCAGTGGAGGTCCAGGTCAGGGAAGGCAATACACACTCACTCTCCCCCCACCCTCTCCCCTTAAGCTCAGTCTTTGAAACACACTCTTCTCCAGCCCCAAATAAATTAAGCTCAGTCTCTGGAACACACTCCGCCCCCCATAAATATATTTTTTTAAAACTCACCTCTTCTTCCCCCACTCAGAGCTAGGGAGAGTTCAGCACAGGCCCCCGTGGCAACCGAAAAGCTGCCTCTCCCAGTGCTATACAGAGTGGTCGTTTGCACAAGCTCCCTGTTCTTTCATGGCTTTTTTTTTAAAACAGAAGAAAAGCAACTCTTCCCACTGCCTCCCCAGAGCTTGCTGATGCAGACATCCTGCAATTTTTTCATTTGGAAGACAACCACCTTGCTTTTTTAAATTGGAAGATACTCATGATTACAGCCTAATTTGTTGGAGATGAAAGCTTCCTGATGCCTCCCCAGAGACTGATGACTCAAGAGCTGTCTCTTTTATTATTGGGCAAACAGAAGTAGCTTATTCTTTTAGGTTCCAGCATGCTCGGGTCATGTTCTTTTTTTTAGGTTCCAATGTGCTAAGCACGCTAGAATTTCTCCAAGTGAATTTGGAGCTAGAAAAGATGGCCGACACTGTGCTTATGTCACTTCTGCCTATTTTCTAGCAAAACAAATGGAGGAACCTGTAGGAAACGTGGCTGCCTCCATAGTGTATGCAGTGTTATAAAATGGCAACCTTCATACAATAGATTTCAATGAGGGGGTGCCATTTTGCGGTTTTTAAAAAATCATCAGACTACACACACTTTCTATGGTCTCTTTCCCCCTGTTTCTTCCCACCAACCCACCCACACAGTTCATAGACATGGTGGTGGGAGAACAGTTCCTTTGTCCCCCAAATTTCCCCCAGTTAAGAACTGTAACTTTCTCCCCCTCAAAGGGATTCCTGTGTCAATACAAGATTTTTGATATCTACATAGCAATGAGACATTGGTCCGGAAAGACATCTGGACAGTGGAAGAGCTCAACACGGGCTGCAATTCTATTCACACTTGCCTGGGAGTAAGCCCCATTGTCTAAAATGAGACTTATATCTGAGTAGACATGCATAGTCTTGGGCTGACAGTCACAGAATGTGGAGGTAAACAGAGCCATCCTCCTCCTCTTAACAATGCTAAAAGAGTGTGACTTGATCACTTTAAGGGCCTGACAAATCTAGGGTCTGGCAAGCAGCAGCAGAGCTATAAAAATAGGTGGGGGTAGTGTGAAAACTCACACCAAATGCATTTCAGCAGGGAAAACCACCAAACGAAACCAGGGAACATGGTGTTGGCTTTGCAGTCAGAAATACCCTGCTGGAATCCATCATCCCACCTACTGTGGGAAGTGAAAGAATTTTGTCCCTGCAGCTCCTGTCATCAGCAGGACCTGTCACTCTCATCAGTGCTTATGCACCGACTCTGTCGTCTCCAGCAGAAGCCAAAGACAAATTCTATGATGACCTGGCCACCACTATCAAGAAGATCCCCGTAAAAGAACCATTGTTCATCCTCGGTGATTTCAATGCTAGAGTTGGTGCTGATAACAGTTCATGGCCCACTTGCTTAGGTCAGTTCAGCACTGGGAAGATGAGCGGAAATGGCCAACGCCTGCTAGAGTTTTGCTGTCATCACGGTCTCTGTGTCAGCAACACGTTCTTCAACATGAAGCCCCAACATAGAGTCTCTTGGAGACACCCAAGATCAAAGCACTGGCACCAGCTCGACCTGATTCTCAGCAAAAGCTCCAGCCTTCCCAGCATCAAGATCACACACAGCTATCAGGGTGCTGCCTGCGACACTGACCAATCCCTGGTGTGCAGCAGAGTGAAACTGCAAACAAAGCGACTGTACCACACGAAAAAGGAAGGAAGACCTCGCATTGATACCAGCAAGACCCAGGATCAGAGAAAAGTGGAGGAATTTGCATGAGCACTTGAGGAATCTCTTCCAGGCCCGGCCGACACAAACGCATCCAACAGATGGGAACATTTCAAGAATGCCGTTTACAACACCGCCTTGTCCATACTTGGCAAGAAGACCAACAAGATGGCAGACTGGTTTGAAGCCCACTCTGAGGAGTTGACACCAGTCATTGAGGAAAAGAGGAGAGCTCAAGCAGCATACAAGGCCTGTCCCAGTGAGCGCAACCTGCAGGTCCTCCGAGCTGCTCGCAGCAAAGTCCAGCAGACTGCCAGGAGATGTGCTAACGACTACTGCCTCCAGCTCTGCTCCCAGATACAGATAGGAGTTGACATGGGCAACACAAAGGGGATGTATGACAGTGTCAAGCAGGCCCTAGGTCCAACACAGAAGAAAATTGCCCCTCTGAAATCTGCCACAGGCAAGGTCATCCAGGATCGGGCGCAGCAGATGGCACTGGATGCAGCACTACTCTGAGCTATATTCCAGAGAAAATGTAGTCACCAAAGAAGCACTGAACAACATTGAGTGCCTGCCTGTGCTGGAGGAGCTTGACAGTGAACCAACCCTAGAAGAACTTCACGTGGCCCTGGACTCCCTTGCCTTTGGCAAGGCACCTGGAAAAGACAGCATCCCTGCTGAAGTCCTAAAGTGCTGCAAAGAGATCATCGTCACTCAGCTGCATGAAATCCTCTGTCTCTGCTGGAGAGAAGGTGGAGTACCTCAAGACATGAGGGATGCAAACATCATCACGCTATACAAGAACAAAGGCGACAGGGGTGACTGCAACAACTACCGTGGCATCTCTCTCCTTAGCCTTGTAGGAAAGTTGTTTGTCCAAGTTGCACTAAAGAGGCTCCAGGTACTTGCAGAGAGCGTTTATCCAGAATCTCAGTGCGGATTCCGAGCCAACAGGTCCACCACTGATATGGTATTCTCCCTTAGACAACTGCAGGAGAAATGCAGGGAACAACGACAGCCACTCTTTATAGCCTTCATAGATCTCACGAAGGCTTTCGACCTGGTCAGCAGGGATGGCCTCTTCCAGATTCTCCCCAAGATTAGATGTCCACCCAGGCTCCTCAGCATCATCAGATCTTTCCACAAGGACATGAAGGGCACTGTTGTCTTTGATGGCTCCACATCAGACCCCTTTGACATTCGAAGTGGAGTGAAGCAGGGCTGTGTTCTTGCACCAACCTTGTTTGGGATTTTCTTCGCTGTCTTGCTGAAGCATGCCTTTGGAACTGCAACAGAAGGCATCTATCTCCGGACCAGATCAGACGGAAAGCTCTTCAACCACTCCAGACTGAGAGCAAAGTCCAAAGTCCAGCTGAAATGTCTGCGTGACTTCCTCTTTGCCGACAATGCAGCTATCACTACCCACTCTGCCAAAGATCTCCAGCAGCTCGTGGATCGTTTTAGCAAGGCCTGCCAAGATTTTGGACTGACGATCAGCCTGAAGAAAACACAGGTCATGGTTCAGGATGTGGACTCACCTCCCTGCATTACAATCTCTGCGCATGAACTGGAGGTTGTCCATGACTTTGTGTACCTTGGCTCAACGATCTCCGACACTCTGTCTCTCGATACCGAGCTAAACAAACGCATCGGTAAAGCAGCTACCATGTTTTCCAGACTCACAAAGAGAGACTGGTCCAACAAGAAGCTGACAGAACATACCAAGATCCAGGTCTACAGAGCTTGTGTCCTGAGTACACTTCTGTACTGCAGTGAGTCATGGACTCTTCGCACAACAACAGGAGAGGAAACTGAACGCTTTCCACATGCGCTGCCTCCGATGCATCCTCGGCATCACCTGGCAGGACAAAGTTCCAAATAACACAGTCCTGGAACGAGCTGGAATCCCTAGCATGTATGCACTGCTGAAACAGAGACGCCTGCGTTGGCTCGGTCAGGTTGTGAGAATGGATGATGGCCGGATCCCAAAGGATCTCCTCTATGGAGAACTCGTGCAAGGAAAGCGCCCTACAGGTAGACCACAGGTGCGATACAAGGACATCTGCAAGAGGGGGCTGAAGGCCTTAGGAGTGGACCTCAACAAGTGGGAAACCCTGGCCTCTGAGCGGCCCGCTTGGAGGCAGGCTGTGTAGCATGGCCTCTTCCAGTTTGAAGAGACACTTGGCCAATAGACTGAGGCAAAGAGGCAAAGAAAGAAGGCCCATAGCCAGGGAGACCGACCAGGGACAGACTGCACTTGCTCCCATTGTGGAAGGGATTGTCACTCCCAAATCGGCCTTTTCAGCCACACTAGACGCTGTTCCAGAACCACCATTCAGAGTCATCTTTCGAGACTGAAGGTTGCCAACAATACAAGGTATATATACATGCATATTTACCTATATACCTATAGTATAACTGAGATACTCTTTACAACATACTAAAAGTTAGTGGGAAGCATTTCAGAAGACAGCAGTCTAGCCCCCTGCCCCTCAACCTTGCTCTTTCCTTGCATGGACTCTTTAAACAAAACAGGAACTGTGGAACATGCTTCGGCAGTGGAACTTGCTCCCTGATTCAAGTGGCACTTGGGCTCAAGTCAGCCCTGCTACCAGAAGTGGATAAAAGAGAGGAGGCTGAATGTTTTTCTTTGTTGGTTGTTCTGCAGTTATTGTAGGAAGGCCACGACAAGTGATTAAACATTGGTGTGTTACCAATCCTGAACTGGATACAGGTCGGAGGGACAGACACAAAGCAACTATTCTCACATATCACCTTCCTCCTCCTCAATGGTTAGAGCAAAGGTGGGAAGTAGGCCTGTGCTTCAGGAGTTCTGGTCAGAGAAGATCCAAAATGGTAAATCATAGCACATCCCCTGTGGGAGCTAAATGCAAGGTGGGGCAGGTCATGGTGGAATTAAAGACATTAAAGCCTGACAGCATTAGTGGCCAATTAGTACAAGAACAATTTGGAACCATGGCTTTGCAGAGTCCTTTTTGTTTCATGAAACAATAACAGTTTCATGTTTTCACTTCTGTATCCACCAGTATCCAAGACTAAAGCAGTATCATCCACCCAAAGTTTCTTCAGTCACATTCTCTCCCTGTTCACCTGAGGCTCACAGTATTGATAATGTACGTATTGCTTCTTGTCCCAATGACACCAGTTCCTTTCTCCCACCTCTTTCTTGGGTGTTACCACCTTTACTTAATAAAATCCTTTAAGATGCTAATTTAAGATGCTAATTAACCACTGCTCTGACGAAATAGCAGTACATTGTTGTTTTCTTGGAGTACAGAACATTCCTCATTCTTTTAACTGCACCAATGCATGCTTCTACATCGTAAATTTATATGCAGGTAAACAGTGCCCAGTTGTTCATAGCTTATTATTAATCAGTGCATTTTGACTTGTACAGTATCTGTTTGAAATGTTTATTTCAAAAAAGGATACATTTTTTTATCTATTGGTAGGCTAACTGCATTAACGTCAACATTAACTTCAGTATAAGGAACTTCATCACCTAGTGTGGGGGCTTGTCTGGTGTGGCGGGTCCAACAATCACACAAGGTTGGAAAGATCAAGGAAACTTTTATGGCTCATGACCATTGAGTAAACTCAACAATGACAAATGGCCCTAATTGTTGGAACACAGCCCAACGGGAGGGTGCAAAGCTTATTTAGACAAAGAAAAAGTTACGTTCTTATGTCTGACTAGTGCCTAGTGCACAAACTATAGTAAAGCTTGTAAAAATATGGTACTGTCTGCAGAGTAGTTGTGGTGTTGTATGCCCGCTTCCATTTTCCCAAGTTTGCTAGGACACTTTTGAACTGAGTGCAAAGAATACAGTAGTTTCTGTGTGCCATGTGCAAAAGACTGGCGTCTCATTCCTTTGTCATTTACATGCTTTTCCAAGATGGCATCACTCTGGCCATTTGGGCTCACAACAGGCTCACAAGCTATTTTCTACTAACTGCAAACTGTCACTGACAGTGCAATCCTATTGAAAGATTATGCCAGTGGAATGTGCGTTCTGCTAGCATAATGTCCTTTACGGCTGTTGCAAATGTGACAAGGCCAGTGTTCACAAGCGGACAACTCTGCCTGCTGTTGGGTACCAGAAACCTGTTGGAGGAGGTGAGCTGGTACAGTGGGGCAGAGGGAGGCAGGAAGGGGTTGAATGGGGGGGGGGTTGGTGGAATGGGGAGAGGATGAGCAGAATGGGGTGGTGACAGGGGCTGGAAGGTGGGTGGATCAGGCCTGGGAGGAGGACACTGAATCCTGACCCCGTAATCCACCTTCACAGATCAATGTATACTTGTGCCAGTGACTGGGTTGGTGCAGGTCCAAGCTGAAGTATAGTGGCTGCTGGGGCTTACCCTGAGGCAAGGGGACAAATGTCCCCTTACTGTGCTGAGACTTCCAGCAGCCAAAACTCCTCCACTGGTTGCAGCAGAAGCCATGTCGGCGCTGCAGCATTGCTATGCTGGGAGTTAGGTAGGATTGGGCTAACAGAAACTTGTTTAAGACCACCTTTTGAGTATGTGGCCGCGTTGCAATTTGACCGGGAAATTTCCTGAGTCAGTGTCAAACTTTCTTGCCTGCTATATTGTACCAGCCCTTTCATTCATTGTTCTGTAGATAAGTCCAAGGACTTAACATCATAATAAATGTGACTTTTGTTCCTTTTTGTGTCAACAATCACTGCTAGATTTTGCTGGCTTGACATTCACAGAGCTCACTATTTACCCCTTTAGGATAATGTTAAATTATGCAATGTTAAATTATGCATAAATTATGATAAATTACGCAGGGGGGTAGACAGAGTGGATAGAGAGATGCTCTTTACACTCTCACATAACACCAGAACCAGGGGACATCCACTAAAATTGAATATTGGGAGAGTTAGAACAGACAAAATATTTCTTTACTCAGCGTGTGGTTGGTCTGTGGAACTCCTTGCCACAGGATGTGGTGATGGTGTCTGGCCTGGACACCTTTAAAAGGGGATTGGACAAGTTTCTGGAGGAAAAATCCATTATGGGGTACAAGCCATGATGTGTATGTGCAACCTCCTGATTTTGGAAATGGGCTATGTCAGAATGCCAGATGCAAGGGAGGGCACCCGGATGAGGTCTCTTGTTATCTGGTGTGCTCCCTGGGGCATTTGGTGGGCCGGTGTGAGATACAGGAAGCTGGACTAGATGGGCCTATGGCCTGATCCAGTGGGGCTGGTTCTTAATGTTCTTAGTGTCTGCTAGATACTCTGGCCTCCTGATCCATATCACCATTTCATTGGTGATATATTTATCTGGCTCCTGGCTCCTCCAAATCCAGGATGCTCTTGTCACAGTGTTGAACTAAGAACAAGGTAGATATTCACAGTTTGTTTGCCAGATAAGCCTATATCAACCACATTTTGATATAGTTGGTCCTGCTGGACCTCTCAGCGGCTTTCGATACCATCGACCATGGTATCCTTCTGGGCCGATTGGCCGAGTTGGGAGCTGGAGGCACTGTTTTTTGCGGTGGTTCCGCTCCTACTTGGAGGGTCGGTCCCAGATGGTGGTGCTGGGGGATGCCTGTTTGACACCCTGGCCCTTGAGATGCGGGGTGCCACAGGGCTCAATTCTGTCCCCCATGCTATTTAACATCTACATGAAACCGCTGGGCGAGGTCATCCGGGGGTTTGGAGTGGGGTGCCATCAATATGCCGATGACACCCAGCTCTATCTCTCCTTTCCTCCAGACTCCAGGGTGGCGGTTGAGGGCCTGGAGCGCTGTCTGGAGGCAGTGAGGATCTGGATGGGGGCTAACAAGCTGAAATTAAATCCGGATAAGACAGAGGCTCTCCTGGTTCGGAAATCCTCGATGCAGGTGCTGGACTATCGGCTTGCGCTGAATGGGGTTGCACTCCCTCTGAAGGAGCAGGTCCGCAGCTTGGGGGTCCACCTGGACTCGCAGCTGCTCCTGGATTCCCAGGTGGCAGCTGTGGCTAGGGGGGCCTTCGCTCAGCTTCGGCTGGTGCGCCAGCTGCGGCCGTACTTGGATCGTGCAGACCTGGCCACGGTGATCCATGCCTCTGTGACATCGAGATTAGATTACTGTAACACGCTCTATGTGGGGCTGCCCTTGAAGACGGTTCGGAAACTGCAACTAGTGCAGAATGTGGCAGCCCGTGTGGTTACTGGAGGTAGGCGGTTCGACTCTGTCAGTCCGCTTCTCCAGCGGCTGCATTGGCTGCCCATTCGTTTCCAGGCCCAATTCAAGGTGCTGGTATTGACCTTTAAAGCCCTATACTGCTCTGGACCAGGGTATCTTAGAGATCGCCTGCTCCCGTACAATCCGGCTCGTCCTCTTAGGTCATCAGAGAAGGCCTTTTTACAAGTGCCGCCGCCTAGGGAGGTACGTGGGGTGGCTGCAAGAAATAGGGCCTTCTCAGTAGTGGCACCAACGCTATGGAACTTCCTTCCCCCTGACTTAAGAATGGCTCCCTCTCTTGAGACCTTTCAGCGAGGCCTGAAGACCCTTCTGTTTAAACAGGCCTTCTGAGTTCTCGGCCTTTTAACATCTTTTTAACATCTTTTAACATTTTTTACAGGCCTGATTCTTTTATGACTTGCTGCTGCTCTATGCTCTTTTTACCTATTTTTTACTCTGACTGCTGTTTTTTATGATGTGTTAATATGTTTTTATTTGTTTTTAAATTATGTTTTTATATGTTGTAAGCTGCCTTGAGTCCCTTTGGGGAGAAAGGCAGGATAAAAATAAAGTTGTTGTTGTTGTTATTATTATTATTATTATTATTATTATTATTATTATTATTATTATTATTATTATTATTATTATTATTATTATTATTATTATTTTACCAGGCAAAATTCTGCTCAAGTACACAAAGTACCAAAAGCAAAATTTTGCCCAAAGTACCAAATCAACTCACCAGCCCTTCCCCCACCAACCTCCCTGATGTTATCAGAAGTTTTATAGGCCAATTCTGTCACACTTAAAAAAATAGGAAGTCTTATGTAGTCTAGTGTGAATCTTAGCATACCATTGTGTTATTTTCTATAAACATAGTCTGATTCCATCTTCAGAATTCACAGAGACTAATACTATGGGGAAATGTACTCTAGGGCTGCACCCAACCTCTTTAATTCCCTGACAGGAGAACATGGAGAGTCTGTTAACACCTGTATGGGAAATATCTATGGGAAACACCTCTATGGAAAATAATTACAACCTGTGGCACTAGCCAAGTGGGAAAGCTAGCCAGGAGCCTTCCTGTTTCAGAAACTGTGATGTCGTTTATCCAAAGTTACTTCAAGGCTTGGAATTCTTTTTGCAATAACCGTAACATCTAATTTTTTTCTCAGCCCACAGCTCACTCTACAATACTGAATGTTCAAAGGAAACCTGAAAAGAAGGAGCATCTTTCCAGGGCCAACACAAGCCCTCCTGATGCCGGAGGCAGCATGTGAAATGCTGCCCCCTTACCCAAGCATGTGCCAGCCTCTGCTCTTCCCACTATCCAATGCTCTAGTTCATCACACTTCCCCCTTCTACATTGCTTCTTCCTATCTGTTCTCTTCTTACTTCTCCAATCCAGGGAGTGGAAGGAGAAGTGGTGAAGGCAAGAAGTTAGACAGAGATGGGCATCTCCACTAATCCGCTGCCTAAGGCAACTGCATCAGTTGGCCTCATGAACAGGCCAGTCCTACCTTGTTATTTTATTCCAATTCTCACCAGTTTGTCTACAGCAGTGTTTCTCAAACTGTGAGTTGGGACCCGCTAGGAAGGTTCTGAGCCAGTTTTAGGTGGGTCGCATAGCACCTAGCTCAGCTGCCATTGAAAATACAGAGCTACAGGGTGCAGAGTTGCTGGGCAGGACAGGCTCCCGGTGGAAGAAAGGCGTGTTGCTTTACCCTGAATAGGTGGGACGATGTGAGTGTGGAAAGTTGAGAGGGCTGTGTGGTTGTAGAAGGATCCAAGTCTGCATTCTGCTTCCAAGTTGGAATGTTTTAATTCCGAGCTATGCAAAGTAGCAGCACAAGTGCACTGTGTAATGCGGTCTTTGGCTGATTGCGGCTTAGGTTTGGAGCCTAAATCGAGGATGTCACTTCTGGCCATGACATCATTTCCAGGTTAATGACATCACTTCTGGCGGTTCCTGACAGATTGTCATTCTAAAAAGTGGGTCCCGATACTAAAAAGTTTGAGAACCACTGGTCTAGGGGAACTGACATCTCTCAAGCAATTTCCACCTCGAGCTTCAACTTGACAATCACTCCATGGCCTCCAGACTGCCAACTTTAGCCTTACCAAACAACATCCTGTCAACTTACTCTGCAGCTGCACTTGGTAGATTCACTAACAGAGCTACCTTAATACAAAGTTCTGATTGACGGAGACACCGCAAGACCAATGACTACACATTCTGCAACACAAACATTTCTACGTAAGAGAAGGGACAACAAAAAGAGAGATGTTGGCTTTTACTGGAGTGAACAAAATGCAGGCATTTTAAGGACTTCATATTCCCATCTGACTTGAGAATGTCTGCCACCTAGTGGCTTCTGCATTCATTGTATGATATTTGCTTCATTTGTATTTATGGTGCACTTTAGAACATTTTGGGGCAGTTTCACAAACATTGTTATCTCATTGTTATCTCAGTCACTTCCAATAATCCAGAAGGTATTAAATGAGGCTGAAAAATATTGGCTTACCTAATCTGTTAAGGGAAGTGGGATTTGAACCAGAGATATCCTGCACTCCATTCCACAGCACAAACAATCCCATGCGTATTTTCTCTCAGGTAAGTTCCACTGTATTCAGTAGGGCTTATTTTCAGGTAAGGACTTAGCTACTGCACTGCAACATCTCTTAGGATGTCTTAAGGTTACCTATCATGTGTCTCCTAAAAACACATAAAGTACTATGCTTTAAAATCTTTTTATGGGCATAAAACCCCCTAATGTCTGCCTCCTGAAACCAAAGATGCATATGTGGAGGATTTTATTATAGTGTTTTGTTGTGATCAATGACTGTGTAGGAAGACCCTGTCAGCTCCAAAACTTTGGGGATTCATCCCTCTTTTCTAAGCATCAGATGTGATGAAAAATAGGACAGAGGGTTTGATGAAAGCATGCATCTGCCCTCTGGCAAAGACCCATTCACAGTACAATAAGCTCCATTTGAAAGCCACTGACAGAGTAGGCATCTCTTGTTGTCTAAGCAAGGTTTCTCTCTCTCTCTCTCTCTCTCTCTCTCTCTCTCTCTCTCTCTCTCTTTTGCTCATTCCCACAGCCTGCAGAGCTTGCCAACAGGATGGGAATGTGCTGCAGAAGAATGAGGTCAGGCTCATCTAAGGACTCCTCCAGTGAAATTTGAAAAGAATGTCCATAAATTAGTAGGTGGCATCATCTCTCACCTGCCTGCTATGGTATTGTGCTTCTTATTAATGTATTTAAAGCCATGTGATGAAACCAAACTCAAGGGAGAATATGCAACAGACTCTTCCTAGTCCTTTGCCACCTGGTTGTATAACCAAATTATATAACCTAGCTTAGGCAATGACCACTCCAGATTTATGGCAATTGTAATAGTAATGGTAATTAAGGGTCATTCTATTGTTGGTGACTGAAGCTCTAAGACAATTGTGGAATAAATCCTCAGGTGATGATGGAAGCAAATCTCATTTGGGCATGCCTTTGTGAAGTTACGCTCAATCTGAAGGAAGCGTAAATATATTTTCCTGTTTCAGGGCTCTGGGAAAATCAGAGACCCAAGAGCAATGGTGGTAACACAAAAGCATGTCACCTGGCAGAGTTGAGTTCTGTTAGGTGACCTTCGCCACTTGCAATTGTCAATGAAATGCACAAACAGAAGCAGAAAGTTTGCTTGCCTGTCTTTAGTTGAAGCAATAAAACAAACAGGTAACTGGCACTTGGACTTTGCCACCAAACCACATTAGTCAGGCTTGGGAAGCTGTAGGTGCTAAATATTTAGCAGAGCTGGAGTGTTGTTTGTTAAAATCTACGTTTCTTACTTCAGGCTTTATCCAGAGGCCATTGAAACTGGCAAGAGGATGGATGGTTGTGCAAGAGTTTAGGTCTTTGAGTTATGCAATGCTTGTGCATGAAAGCTGCAGAGCTGAATGGACACCTGGCAAGCCATTTCAGACAGAAAGGGAAACAAAGCATTTCTCTTTCCAAAGTGGAAGACATGCAACCTCTGACATTCTTTCCAGCACACCAAAGACTCCTTATGTCTAATGAATGAAGTTACTGAGTTTGCAAGTAAGTACAAATAAAGTTGTATACGAGACCAGTTTAACTTTCATAAAAACCCTCAAAGAATATAGGGCCCAATCCTATCCAATTTTCCAGTGCTGGTGCAGCTGTGCTGATGGAGCGTACACTGAATCCTGTGGTGGGGAGGCAGTCACAGAGGCCTCCTCAAGGTATGGGAACATTTTTTCCCTTAGCTAGGGGCTGCATTGTGGCTGCACTGGTGCTGGAAAGTTGGATAGGATTGGGTGCTCATTTGTAGGGCATGCTGAGAACCATCTGTTAACAATCCCTCACTCCCTCATTGAACGATAATTCTCAGGGTTCCCTGGGGAGAGGGGGGACGATTAGACTATTTGACATCTGTTTTACCAACGCACAGTACATTATTCTTACAGCCTTGCCAATAGAGTGCATTCTGCATCCACGGAAGGGGGAACAGTTGGAAAGGTCACCTTGGGGGAAGTGAATTTCTTCCCCTGGGGAAAGCCTCCGCCACTGCCATGGGACTCCTTGGATCTACACTTGCTGTTTAGCAGGGATAAGTCTAAAGTGTGTAACAGCAGTGGTAAGGGAGATGAACAGGGATAGGATATCAGGGCATATGTGTGCCACTCCTGGTATACCTCCCTCCCCTCCTCCATCCCGCCTGGGCCCATCCTTGTTTTCCCTCCTCCCTGTTGCATTTTTGAAAGGTTAATTATTACAGTAGGCTGATTATTACATTCTTCAGCTAAGCATTGGGTAGTAAATATTTCTTGTATAGTAAATGTCTTCCATTTGCAAGTTAATTTTTTAGATTGTGAGCCCTTTTGGGACAGGGAGCCTGTTAGTTATTTGATATTTCTCTGTAAGCCGTTGTGAACTTTTAGTTGAAAAGCGGTATATAAGTACTGTTAATAATAATAATAATAATAATAATAATAATAATAATAATAAGCCATTAGTTGCCATTACTAATGGCATGGTTAATAATTACTAATTACTAATGGTTACTGGTTACTAATGGTTAATGGTTACTAATTACTAATGGTTACTAATGGCTAATGGTTACTAATTACTAATTACTAATGGTTACTGGTTACTAATGGTTAAAGGTTACTAATTACTAATGGCATGGTTACTAATAATGGTTACTAATAAGCCATTAGTTGTTTGTTTGATTTTCTTTGTAAACCGCTTTGTGAACTTTTCGTTGAAAAGCGGTATATAAATACTGTTAATATTAATAATAATAATTATTATTATTATAATTATAATAATTTATCCATAGTTAAATACAGTACAGTATTAACTTGTTCCATTTATTTACAGTATTTACTTGTTCCATTAATACTGTATCAAATACTATGTTTGGGGTTAGGAACGGGCATGGCGGAGGATGGGAGCCAATCACCAATTCTGTTTGATCCAAATTCATGTTATTGTGAGGCGCATTATAGTGGGGCTTAATTGTACCACTTTACCAACTGCGACATGTAAGCATTTGTCTTTCTTCAGTGTCCTTCCTTGATTTCAATTGCCTTGAATAATTCACCCATATCATATTTTGCTAAGATAAAACAACTAAGATAAAACAACTATCTGAATGTTGTGAGTTTTTGTTCATTTTGACATATCAAGCAATAGTGGAAAGTCCACAATTCACTGCTTTTGCCACATTATGCTGGCAGTGTCAGGTCCAACAAGCCTGAGAGGCCAACATTATATTGTACAAAAAGCCAGAGGGAATTCTGCCCTCATTCTTCCCCATAGTAGTGTAACTCAGTTTGAGTGATAGGAGCACCTGCTGCAGGGGTGATTTGGAAAGAAGAACAAAATTGACATCAAAGATTAGGTAATATGCTGGCAGTTGGACTAATATTCAATAATATTCAGTTTGGACTAATTAGTTTGGGGGGCGCTCTTAGAGGTCCAAGTGGCTTTCATGGCACAAAGCACATCTGCCCAGTTGTTGCTGGTACACCCATTGTGGTGTCTCCTGGACAGAGATAGTCTGTTCACAATTATTCATGCTATCATTACGGTAATCTAAATGAAATATGGTGTGCATTGGTAGAGGGGGCTGCCTTTGAAGACTGCTTGGAAATACCAGTTGGTGCAAAATACAGAGACCACATTACTGACTGGCCTTATCAAATAGAATACATCTTGCCAGTCTTGAAGCAACGGTTCTGGCTCCTTGTCCACTTTCCATTTCTTCCTCAGAAAACACTAGCCCCTGCCCAATGTGTCTTAGCTAAAAGGCTTAGGAGGACTCAACTATCTGAAGGACCATTGTCTCCCAATGAGCTGCTTGCATATTAAGATTCTCCCTAGAAACCCTTCTCCATGTGCCCCTACTTTCTGAAGTGAGTTAAGTTGTGACCAGGGATAGGATGTTTTTAGTGGTGACCCACCTGCTTTGACTTGGTCTCCCTAAGGATGCTTTCCTGGCACCATCCAATGACTTCTCTATGTCATGTGAAGACCTTGTGATTTGACCAGGCCTTTTAGACCACTGATAGCACAATCCTTCCAAGTCCCTGCACAGTGATGCAGCAGTGCTGATGCAGCCTCCACTGTATCCCACAGGAGATTTTTGGCCACTGGAAACCTCCTTGGGTTAAGGAACATTAGTTCTCTTGCCTGGGGTAACTCCCAGCAGCCACTGTGAGTCAACTTAGACCTGCACCAGCTTAACAGCTGGTACAAGTCTGAGCTGATCTGGGAAGGGGGTCAGGATTCCACAGGCACCACTGACGCCAAACATGTCCCCCTCCTGGGCCTGTCCTGCCCTCCCCCTGACCTGTCATTGCCCCATTCTGCCCACCTCCCCTCATTCTGTCCCCCTACCTCGTTCCACTCCTGCTCCAGCAGGTCTTCAGCCATTTTATGGTGCATGAAAGGTAGCCCTGGCCTCCCACCAGCAGTCTGGCAGCACGAGCTGGTGGAGACTGCAGTAAAGCGGTCTCTGCTGGCACAACACATGTTGTGCTAGTGCTTGGCTCAGTTAGGTCATTAGACTTTTATCTTTTAATCTTTTATTCTGTTTTTATAGTGATTCCACTTACTAGTTTTACTAATATTTTGACTTGCTATTGTGGTTTTTAATTATGTAATGTCACTCTGGAAGCATTCAGGTTGAAGAGCAGGTTATTAAATCCTTGTAATTAAGTAGCTAATTGTTTGATTTTTCCCCCCCAATGTGACACAAGGCCCGCTTAAACCATTTTGCAGACTGAGGGGAATGGCAGTGGAACACACGGCTCTGTGGCTGCAACTCCAGTACTCCCATTGTATTCCTGCTTGTGCACCTCCTGCCCAGCTTATCTGAATTGCAGGAAAATGGAGGGACATGGCAGCTGGCAGGCAATGGGGACAGGTCAGTTGGTGGGCTGCCAAATGGCGGCTCCCTCCCATCTTCCCCCTCGGCAAAGGGGTGAGCATCAGTTGACCCTCTTCACAGCTTTTTGGAAAAGGAGTACCTGTTGCATTCCCTCTCTCTATTAGCCAAGGAAGCAACCTCTTCCAAATCTCTTAGCAGTGGTTCCTTCTGTCCTGAGGCAAATGGCACTTCCAGAGTACCTGCCTTATCACAGGACTCTGGGAAGGTTTCTTTGAGAAGAGAATGGAAAGAGGCAGTGGCTCTGTGAGATCCTCATGGTGGCACTGCACATGGCAACTTACTACTCATTTTTTAGCACCCCTCAGCAGTGCCCCCCACCGCCCATAATCTACCACCTGAGTTGGCCAGGTCACCTTATTATGGGGCTGGCCCTGAGGTAGCAGATGAAATGTCAGACATCAGCTTGCTCAGGAATTCAGTGAGAACAGCAGGCTAGGCAGAGAGGCACTCTCTCAGCTTCTCATCAACCTTGCGCCTGTGGTCTAATATAACACTTTTAGTCATTGAATTGTGTGTGTTGCAGCTTTCAGGCACTGTCAGTTGAAGAACTGTGAGCTTCACTTGCTGCCAGTATGTTTACAATAATAACAACTAATAACTAGGTATTTATATACCCCTTTTCTGGTCATCAGATTACTCCTCTGACTTTATTCAAGGCGGTTTACATAGGCAGGCATTTCTAAATCCCTCAAGGGGATTTTTACAATGGATCTTCCTGGTCTGATCTCACTTCTGGCCTCCAGTTGCCTCCCACGCAGGCTGACAAGCAGCTCCTTCATCTCTTACATGGAGGGCAGCCAAAATGCTTCGCTCACAGCAAAGAGCAGATGGAATAACTCAGCTTGGCTTGTCAGCTGCTTTAAGGTCTTGCTGTTCAGGGAGCTGTTGGTGGCCTCGAACTGGCCACCTTCTGATGTTATCTTAGGGCTAACGGAGGCTCTAGACCAGACCATTCGAGGTGCTGATTTTTATATATAAACCAGTGTTTCTCAACCAGTTGTACAGGTACCACCAGTGGTACTTGAGGTTGTGTCTGGTGGTACTTGTGGTACTCCTGGACATCTGTCATTCAGCAGCAAAACCAATAACACAACAAACAGCGATAGGAGGCCACAAAGCATGTTTTTCCACACTCGAGAAAGCCCTCCTGTCCACTCTGAGCCTCTTACTGGTGTTTGTTGTGTCACACCTGGCCTCCCAACACAGAAGTAACTGGCAATGATGTCATCACCAGTTACTCCTGGTGGTACTTTGAATAGGTGGACCATGCAAAGTGGAACAGCAGGAGACAAACGCTGAGAAACACCAATATAAACCCCTATATGACTTGGGTGCCTGAAGGACCACATTTTCCCATATGAACCTGGAAACACATTGTGTTTGACATATGAGGCTCTGCTCTGCATCCCGCCATCTACTAAGATGCAGCTGATAGGGATATGGCCTTTTTGGTAGTAACTCCTTGGCTATAGAATTCCCTCCCCTGGGGGCTGGGGATAAGAATAGGCCCTCAGTTTGGCTGTACTTGATGTAAGAGGCGACTAAACAGCCACCGGGTAGATGGGACTTGTTAGCCTGGGAAGGCAGCTCATCTGAGAGAAGGAAAACTCTGATCCCAAACCTCCACTGCCTTGTGGCTACATCCAGTTGTGGAAAAGGCTTCTGGAGTCAACCTCGAGGCAAAATCCGGAGCCGGAGTCCCTGAGGCAGTTCATGGCTGAACAGTCACGTTCTGGCAACTCCTGCGACGCCACTGGAACCAACTGTATTGGCTTCTGCCTTTCCATTGGACCATTTCAGCGACGTGGAGAGGGGATTTGCTGCATGGGTAACAGCCTACCCTCCATACCTACTTTACCCAGGCTTCGCGCACTGGAGAGGACACTCTGTTCCAGAACCACCATTCAGAGCATGATACCATAGTCTTTCAAGACTGAAGGATGCCAACAACCATAGAATTCCCTCTCCTGTGAGGCCCTGCAGCCTGCTTTTAAGTAAGCAGTGAAGATGCTTTGTTTCATTAGGATTTCCTTTGATCATTCTGCTGTGCTTTAGTTTTACTTTATCTGTTGGTTTCTGTGTATTATGTCATATTTGGCTTTACCGGTATTTCTTCTGTTTTGATTGTTAGGATGATTTATTTGGTTGTTAAATTGTTTTTATTGAAATTGGAAGCCACCTTGGTGACTCCTTTACAGAATCAGAAAACCAGCCTGTACGTCTTAAAAATAAATACTGCTGGTGAAAAAGGGTAAAATTGGAGGCATGTGGCCCCCCGCAGATTTTACCAATCATTTCCCAAAGGGGTCAGTTTAGGGGTGGTTCAACCCAGGAGAAGGAGTGTAGGATTGAGAGCCTGGTCTGGGTGTGGAAATGATCAGCTGTGGCACAACTGCCCTCTCCTTCACCTGCCATGCAAATACAGCACACCACATTTAAAAAAAAAAAAAAAACATCAGGGGGATAAACACCAGTGTCGCAGTGCTAACAGCATTCCTACCCCAGGACTGGGGGACAGGTCCTGGCTCTGCTCAGTTACTAGCTGTGCCCCTGGATCATGAGTTTTGGGAGCAAACTTCTGACAACAATGGATCTTTCTGGTTTCCTTGACAACAAATTACAGAAGCATTGCCATGATGCTCTGTTATAACAAACAGTGTTGTGGCAGCATAAACATTAACTGGCACAATAAATCAGTGATACTTCTAGATGGTAACACAAACCTTTTATTGTGCATTCTTTTTTCTGATGTATATTGTTGCTATAATCAGCCTCAAGCAGGGCCAGCCCTCCAGTAGGCCCTGGTGGGCCCTGAATGCCATGCAGACTTTTGAGGGCAAACCAAATACACCCCACACCAGTGGTGTCACTAGGGTTCACGTCACCCGGTGCGGGAGGTCAGCGTATCACCCCATGCAGTGGGCAGGGCAACACCCCAAGTGGTGGGCATGGTGATCTATTATTGCCCTACCCCAACTGGTTTTTTGGCTGTACCTTTTGATAGAATAAAGATATTTCAACTTGGTTTGTTTCATTGCATTCTGCACGAATAATACATGATGGTATTATTTCTCCAAACTGATTTTAGTGTTTTGGTCAATAGTGGTGTCACACCCCCCCCCCAGGTTTCAACTTTCTAACACCTTATTGCAGCAGTTCTCAAACCTGTAGCACTGGGACCCACTTTTTAGAATGACAATCTGTCCAGGACCCATTGGAAGTGATGTCATGGCCAGAAGTGACATCAAAAGCAAAGTAAAATAAATAATTATAAATAATTAAATTAAAGTAAAACAAATAATTAACTAAGGGGAAGCCAGCCCTGTTCCACCAAGTGAATTTTCTCTGTAGTCTGCCTGTAATAACGCCCCCCCCCCAAAAGAATCAGTAAGATTTTCAGCCCTACCCAGTATCCAGTTCAATTTAAGTTCTTATATTTCAGGCATATCACTATCAGTACAAGTGATAGTGGCTTTACAAGTCTAAAATAGAAAAAAAATCACCTTACCCTGTCAAGCTGTTCACAGGGTAATTTTGCAGCTGTCTTGCAAATTGCAGGAGCTCAGCTCTTTGCAGGGCAGTTAGCAGCTATCTGATTTTTGAATAGCCTCAGGGCTTGATGCAATTAGTTATCTGATGTTTCCATCACCCATGTTTTCACTGGTGGCTCTGAGGAACCTACTAGAAATCAGGTCGTGAGCCACCCAGTGGGTCCCAACCCACAGTTTGAGAAACAAAAATGGTACACCAAATGCAAGGTAGGTTTTCTTTAAGGGTGTGGAATTGCATGGCATGTTATGAGCTTTTAGTCATTCCTCAATATGTTTTAGGGATATGCTCCTTCATAACCTCACTCTTTACGGAATGACACATTGTCTGCTTGTTGCCTCAAAGTACATTAAAGCTGCTGTCTTAAACACACTTACTAGGAAATGTCTCACTGAATTAAGATTTTAGGCCTTTTTTCACATCAATCTTTTAAGTGGCTTCTCCTTAGCAGCTCTGGCCTAGGAAAAGGAGAGCTGTCATGTGAACTCCCTGCCTTTGAGTCAAGCCACAGACATCACTAAACATTTGTGCCTTTGTCTTTGTTTTTTAAAACAAAATTAACAGCCCAATCCTATCCTTCCTTCCCAATGATGCAGCCACACCAAGAAGACTTATGCTGCATCCTGGGGCAGGGAGATCAGGTGGCTGGGGGAGGTAAGGAAAAATATTTTGCCTCACATCCAGGTAAGCTTCCTGCTCAACAATGGGTCTCTTTGGACTTGTGCCAGCTCCTGAGTTGGCACAACTCTGAGGAAAGAAAGGGGGTGTGTCAGGAGGCAAGGAAAGGGATAGCATACTGGTGCCAGTTGCGCACACCAGTATGTGCCCCTCCCACCTCCATAGCACCTCAATCTTCCCTATTCTGCCCTTAACTGGTACAGTGGGCACGGTGGGGTCCATTGACAGAGCTGTGGCACTACTGCCTATTGTGGTAGCACCCATAAAATGGCTGCCAACAGAGCCCTGCACACTCCATCAGCAGTCATTTTGCAACAACAGAAGTTACTTCCCCTGTCAAGAGGCTCCGCATGACATTAGCAGCTAAAAAGTAGCCATTCTGTGTGTGTGTGTGTGTGTGTGTGTGTGTGTGTGTGTGTGAGAGAGAACTATGGTTCACTGAGAGGAGGTATTTAACCCTTTCCTCTTGTGCTGTGGTCCTAATGAAAATCTCACCTTACTCCAAAACAGCAATGCATGTCGCGTTTGCCATGACAAGGGGGCAGGAGGGAAGGTCCTTACTTTCTTCTTGCTCAGTTTTATCAAGCCAAGAAATGCAAGACTTCCCGTTTTAGTTAAAGGATTGATGTGTGCTGTCTTGCTCTTCCGGCTTTAAGGAAACTGCACAGGGAGCAAAGACGCTTATGATCTGCTTCTTGCTTGGGCAAAAGGAAAGCAGGTCATTGTGGTTTGCGACAGCAGCAGGCTGGATGGAGGCAGCAACAAACTAGGGGTGAAGCTTACCCCTTGGCCACCTCACAGTCCACCACTGATGCAACGTTCCCTCTCCTTGCCTCATGCTTGGGCTGGCAGTGCTCCTGAAGCCTCAGGAGACATGTTACGTCCTCATTTGTTTGGGTGACAGAAGCGGCTCAGGCAGCAGGGATTTGTGGGAGTTCTGGATAGTGAAAAGCTAAAACGGAACAAAAAGTTAACATTAAATCTCAGCCTTGAATCGCATCATATCTTCTCTTAGGTTAGCTTTTACGTCATTTTTTTAATCTTTAAAATTCAACTTGCACAAAACAATTTATACAGTTTATTTGAGCAGAGTAAATATTAAGAGTCTCTAAATTTCAGTAAACGTTTTTGTTTGACCTATTTTACAAAAAAAATGTTTTTAATGTTTTAGAGCCCACTCCTGAGCTTGACGCGCCGGCACACTGTCACAAATGTACCATAAAGCACATTTGCGAGGCTTTCTGCCGGGCAAGCGCCCATGCTAGCCCAGCACTGGGAAGGTGTCTGGCCTCTGCCACTTGGTGGTCGCACAGACGGCTAAGCCACGGTAAGGTAAGCAGGGGCGGGGGGAGGTGGGGAGTAGTTGTTCCGGGGAGGGGGGAGGCAGGCAGAGGGCAGGGAGGAGGTGTGCCGGGGAGGCGGGAGGTGTGCCAGGGGGAGGGAGCAGGGGGGAGGGAGGCGGGCCCAGTGGAGCTCCGCTCCATCAGATCCAGAGCGTTTGTGTGGGGCTCGGTGCCCTACACAATGCTTTTACCATTTTGGGGCTACTTCCTTTACCCAGGAGAAGGGGATGAAAGTCCCCTTCTCCTGAGGTGCCGCCTGCCATAGCCCGAGGTGTGCAGGATGCGGCAGCAGCCGTTTTCAGTGCCGCCAAAGCTGTGCGCCACGGGAGCTCAAGATTGGGCTGTTAATGTTCAACCAGAGAAAGGGATTAAGAAAAGGCGTTATTAGCCACATTGGGGGCCTAGTGTGAGAAAAGCAGAAAAACTGAATGAATGAATACATAAATACTGTTGTAGTAGACAAACTACTTTATTTAATAAAAATAATTGGAACTACATTTGTAAATTCAAAGTAGTCTACAAAGGTAATCTACAGTCTAACTTTGTAGACTACTTTGAATTTACAAATGTAGTTCCAGTTATTTTTATTAAGATGTAATTATCTAGTGATAAAAACTATTTTTAGGTAATAGTTCACTGTAGCTAAACTGTTTTTGTAGAGGTTCTGGAGTTGGAATTAGACCTGGAACATCCAAATTCAAATCCCCCTCAGCCATGAATCTTCTTGGATGATCCTGGACCAGTGACACTCTTTCAGTCTCACCAAACAACAGGACGGAAGGAACTATGTACACCACCCTGAGCTCCTGGGAGGAATGGTGGTATAAAATGTGAAAAAAAAAAAATGAACGGTGTTTTTTTGTTTTTTTTTAATCTTAATGTGCCACCATAATGACACCATATTCACAATAGCTGACAAAAAAAGAGTATAGAATTCAGTATAAAATTATAGTAATGAGACAGGTAAAGAGATAATGGGGGTGAAGAACCTACTTGGTTTTTATGGGCTAAGCCTTCCTCAGCTCTCTGGTGTTTCTGCCACTGTTGTTGCTGCTGTCTTCATGGGCTTGTGACAACCCTTAGGGAAAAGTGGTAGTTGACAGACTCTTGTGGCTTCTTTGCAGCTTTTCCCTCTCATGGCGCACCATCTCTTTTCTACTCCTCCTTTTCCCTCAGTTCCTGCAGTGAGCAGGACTCCAGCTGTGCCAGACAGCAAATGACAGCCCAATCCTGAGCTATCAAGTGTGCGCCACTGTGGCAGCACCGAAAATGGCTGCCGCCACATCCTGCACACCCCAGGCAGCCGCCGACAGCTCCTCATGAGAAGGAGACATTCGTCCCCTTCCCCCAGGTAAACCGAGTAGCCCCACAATAGGTCTACTCAATTCACCGCCAACCAAAAGGTTGGTGGTGAATTAAGAGCCTCTGTGTAGGGCAGCGAGCCCAACATGGAGGCTCCGGATTTGGTGGAGCATTGCTCCACTGGTCCAGACTCCCCCCCCCCTTCCCAGTCCCTTTCCCCACCTCCTGCATCCCTTTAACACCTCCTCCCTGCCCTCTCCCCACCCTCCGCCTGCCTCCCCCCACCGTGGAAGTTCTCCTCCGTGCCTCCCCCCACACCCCCACTCTACTGCACAGTGGTCTGCACAAGTGCTGGGCTACCACTGGCGCTCGCCTGGCGGTAGGGCCCGCAAACATGCCTTATGGTACGTTTGTGACAGTGTGCGCCAGCGGTGAGCCGAGCCCAGGATTGGGCTCTCAGACTCCCCAAATAAGAATTAATTTTAAAAAATGATGAACAGGTGAATAGCAAGACAAGACCACAGAAGGAATGGGAAGAAAAACCCGTGGCTGGCTGTTCTTCCGTTTCAAATGGACATGCAAAGGCGGTATCTGGTGTCTGGCGTGGGTTAAGATGTGAGAGCTTTCAGAAATGCATCAGGATGCTGCAAACGGATTGCACTGTGTAATAAAATGCTCATATTATATAATACTTTCCAATTGATATGTGACAGACTTAAAGACTGGCTGCCTACATCCACTTTTGATTTGTCAGGGCTTACAGAGTTGTTTCCTTGGCTTGGGGAAGATGGTTATGAGACAAGATTTTGAGCAACCCTGTTTTAAACTGTACAGGCACCCTCCTGGCAGATGATAGTCTAGAACTGCCTTGGTGAGGAAAACAAGTTAGCACATTCGTGGGCCTATTGTGGCCACAGTGTAAGCACGGTTATAGCTGATCGTGCTTATATCATTTGAATCGTTGTTCGTATTAAATACAGAGTTGGAAAACAGGTCACTAATGCAGGTATACAATCAGTAATTTTTAACAGCCGATGCAAGGCCTAGCAACCATCTTCCATCTTGAGTGCCTGTCAATCATCTTCTATGTGTCTCCCAGCCTCTGAGAGCTGCCTGCATGCTCACACAGCTGTTCCCTTGAGAAGCTTGAGAAGGTGGACTCAGAACAATGACCTTAGCTGCACTTGCTTGACGTTATGAGAACAAGGTGATAAGATGTGTGTCTACTTCAGAGTGTTAGGCTGCAATCCTACCCACACTTTCCTGAGAGTAAGCCCCATTGAACAAAATAGGACTTACTTCTGAGTAGTCCTGGTTAGGATTGTGCCCTCAGGCTATGTTTATTCTTTATGTGTATTAGGGCGCAATCCTAACCCCTTATGTCAGTGCTTTTCAGCACTGGCATAGCGGTCCCAATGGGACGTGTGCTGCATCCTGCAGTTGGGTGTCACTCAGAGGCCCCCTCAAAGTAAGGGAATGTTTGTTCCCTTCCCTCAGGGCTGCATTGCCCTTAAGTCAGTGATGGAAAGCTATGACATAAGGGGTTAGGATTCCACCCTTAATCTAGATGCATCTGCTAGATAGCCCCTCTCTCTGATTATGATAACATCTCTTGCTAGCATCAGCTACATGCCCTGATAAGATGTCTTCAAATGATGAGAACTCTGGCAGCAGCAACATTCACAGTGATATAAATCACTTGCTGTCGGTTAGTCTATTTGTAGCTTACCTCCAAGTTAGCCTATTTGTAGCCGATTAGCACCAATTTCCTGATAAGTGAGCCAGAGTAAACAAACCTCCTTGACCCTCAGGAGGCCTTCTGAGGTCTCAGGAAGGCTGAAAACCGGCTCTTCTGGTTTTTGACTGAAACTGGAAGTGTCGTTTTTCGGTCTTCCAGAGATCTTCTGAGGGCCAGGGAAGCCATGCGTGGCCTCCCCAGCCCTCTAAGGCAGGGGTGCTCAAACATTTTGGCAGGAGGACCACATCATCTCCCTGACACTGTGTTGGGGGCCCGAAAAAAAATTACTTTGCATGTAAAATTTGAATAAATTTACATAATTTATATAAATGAATATATTAGAGACAGAACTTGTGTGAATGAATTAATTCAAACAGGTTCCAACACACATTCACACTCAGGAAAGGGGGGGGGTCTTCAGCCAGTTCTTAAGGACTCTCACTCACACACACACACCCACCAGCTTTCCAGCCCCCTCGCCCTTCCTCACATGACATGTTTTGGTGCCTGGGCGCTGGGCCCAGCTGTCTGCTCACCTACCCAACCACCCTCGAGTGGCTTGTGCTGCAGCCCACTTGTCTGCCCACCTGCCCACGCATCTGCCCTCTCTCCCTCCTTCCCTCGCTCGGCTTGTGCTGCAGACTGGCTGCCCGCCCACCCACCCACCCACCCAGGCTGCCTGCCTGCTCGCCCACCCACTCAGGTGGCTTGTTCTGCAGCTGCAGCAGCCGCCACCATGCATGCGGGCTACTCTCAACAAGCCAGGCAGGGAAAGATGGTCCCAGCATGCGCCCAGGACCTTTTGTAGTGGGTAGTAACGTGAGACCTGCAAGTCTTGCGTTACCTTCCCACTATAAAAGGCCCTGCGTGCATGCTGGGCTCATCTTTCCTTCACTGCCGCTGAGCTTCGCAGGTGCGAAGCTGAGTGGCAGCGAGGGAAAGCCAGACCCAGAGCTTACGCGTCGGGCCAGCGTGGGCTGCGGTGAGCGCCGGGTGCCCATTAGAGATGGGGGACTCCCTGGGGGCCAGATGGGGACCCCTAGTGGGCCACAAGTGGCCTGTGGGCCGGGGTTTGGGCACCCCTGCTCTAAGGCAGTGGTTCTCAAACTTTTCCGGCCCGCGGCTCCTCTGATCCTTGTGACCATTGGCCACGGCTCCCGATTACATCATCTCACCTCAGTTACCCCCAAAATGGGGATGAAGGTGTTATAATTATACACTAGAAACAAAAAAACCAGAAGTCAAATCTTCAGAAGAGCTGCCAGCACTCTGAGGCTGCAGTCCTAACCTTACTTTCCTGGGAGTAAGTCCCATTGAACACAATAGGACTTTCTTCTGAGTAGACCTAGCCAGGATTGTGCCTTTTGTCTTATAATAGTAGCCAACATGGGAAGTTGTCCCCCCCAAAAGGAGGCAGGAGGAAAAAGGGGGATGGCTTTATGGAACTCCAACATTATGGAACTCCCTTCCCCTTGACTTGAGAATGGCTCCCTCTCTTGAGAGTTTTCGGCAAGGCCTGAAAACACTGTTGTTTAAACAAGCCTTCTGATTTCTGGCCTTCTTAACTTTTTTATACATCTTTTAGTTTTACAGGCTTGATTCCTCGGTGATCTGCTCTTTTACTCTTTTAATCTGACTACTGTTTTTATGGCCTCTGTAGTGTGTTTTTAAATGTTTTTATCTGCTTGTATTAATGTTTTTAAAATCTGTTTTTTTTAATATGTTGTTAGCCGCCCTGGGTCCCATTAGGGAGAAGGGCGGGATAAAAATAAAGTTTTATTATTATTTATTATGACTGAAAAGGAATGGGGATTTTTATTTTTTAATCAATTTTTGGAGACAAAGCTTGACTGATCAAGAGCAGCTTTTTTTCTTTTTTGAAGGGAGAGGAAAAAGAGAAAGGTGAAGATCCTTGGTTAAGCTGACACAGGCCCCAAGCCTATGTAGTCTATGCCTATGTCTACTCAGAAGTAAGCCCCATTTGAGTCAATGGGGCTTACTCCCAGGAAAGTGTGGAAAGGATTGCAGCCACACAGAGCAAGATTACAACGCACCCCAAAGTAGATGGGGGCTGCTCACACGCATACACCCAACATGCAGATGCCACCCTTATTCCCCCCAGGCAAGATGGAGGAATGCAGGCTGGGGCATTTGGACACCCCCTTCCACTAAGAGCAGGCTGGGCTCCCTCCTTCCCAAGCGGAGGAAAGTGCTGTGCTGCCTGTACTTACTCTTCCCTCCCAGTCTGAAGCCTGCCAGGAGAGCGCCCTGTGCTGATGAGATGCAGCACCTCCGCTGCTGCCCAGCCAGCCTTCTCTCAGTTTGGCGGGAAAGCACCACCACCTCCCCCCACCATGTTTCACAGCCCTCCCCACCTCACACTGCCCCACCCACCTCGTTCACAGCTGCGGAAAAGCGGCAAGTAGGGAGGCAACACGTGCAGCAGAGCAGTGCAGCTGCGGCCACCTCTCCCCCCCAAGATGCCCCTGGGGGCTTGCCACGCCTCCCTAGGGAGCCCAAATAGATTGAATACCTCACCTCTATGGTCTTTGGAAGGCTGAATCACTGTCAGGGGTTGAGCCCTTGTCCGACCCCTGCCTTACCTGGCTGCAGGCCAGGGGCAGAACTGTCTGGCCACAGACCTGCCGCTGCCGCCGCCGCCTCTCCAGCTGACCAGGCAAGACACAGGGCAGCTGGGTGGGAGCGACTCCCCCCCCCCAGAGCTCACCTGACCTGAGCAGTGAGCAGGGCAGGGTCACCATTAACCTCCAGAGAGGAGAGATGCAGGCCAGGGTCAGGGCCCCTTTAAGCCTAGAGAGGGAGGAAGGGGAGGAGCCTAGGGTGTGGCTGGGGAGGATAAAAGCAGGGAGGCCTGTGATGACAGGCAGTTCTGGAGAGGGAAGGCAGGAGGCTGGAGCTCCTGCCTGAAGACCAAGGGCCTCAGGTCCTGCCTCCAGGGAGGAGGACCAGGGTGTTGTGAACCCCCTCCCCCTGGCTTGGTCTGAGGCTTGGTCTGAGGTGGACACCCCACCCAGGGGTCCCAGGAGACCATCCAGCTGACCCTTGGCACCCCCCTGGGTGACCCCCAAAGACCTCCCCCTTTTGGGGCACCCCTCACAATCACTATTTCTGGTTTTCGGCCAAAAACTGGAAGTACCCATTTTCTGCCTTCCAGAGAACCTCCTAAGGGTTAGGGAAGTTGCACATGGATTCCCTGGCCATCAGAAGGGCCTCCGAATGCAACCGGAGCACACCTCTGATCATGTTTGGAGGACAGCATGTGGGGAGGTCTGTGGGTTCAGGACCCACAGTGAGGTAAAACTGCGGGTCCCGAATCTGCAGATAAAGAGGCCCCAACTGTAGTCTATATAAGACCCTATATTTAGTTGTTGCTTTGCTCTTGGACTTCATTGTACACTGGCAGGCTGTGTCGCCTGTGGATTCACCTGAAACTCAGTATAAGCCTATGCCTAGAGATGCCTTTGGATGCCCAGAGGTGTTCCTGTAAGTTGATGCTGTTATGTTTTAGCCAAAAAAAAGCTCCTAGACAGCCTTAGATGAAGCTTGCTTCTTCCTCAGAATCCAAGAGAATCTCTAGCACTGGCCCAGCAGCCATGGCCTCTTACGCTTGTCATTCATACAACATAAACTGTTTTCCATTGAGATTTCATTCCCTACAGCCATTTCAACAACTGTGCAGCAGCACATTGGTCCATAGGTGCACTGCAGGAATTTGAGGAATTGTCATTTATTACTTCCCTGGGGGCTGGAGATAAGAATAGGCCCTCAGTTTGGCTGTACTTGTTGTAAGAGGCAACTAAACAGCCTCTGGGTAGGTGGAACTCATTAGCCTGGGAAGGCAGCTCATTTGAGAGAAGGTAAACTCTGATCCCAAACCTCCCAAAAGTGTAGCTGGGAGGTCCTGGAGGCCAAATTTAGGCTTTTAGGCAGGAAGCTGAAAGCCAGGACCTCAAAGGTAGCGTTCTCTGAAGTGCTACCTGTTCCACGCGCAGGGCCAGCTAGGCAGGCAGAGATCAGGGGTCTCAATGCGTGGATGAGACGGTGGTGTAGGGAGGAGGGGTTTAGATTCGTTAGGCACTGGGGAATGTTTTGGGACAAGCGGGGCCTGTACAAGAGGGACGGGCTCCACTTGAACCAGAATGGAACCAGACTGCTGGCGCATAACATTAAAAAGGTGGCAGAGCAGCTTTTAAACTGGGGGAAGGCTGACAGGAGCCGAGGGGCATCCGGTTCGGGACTCCTCATCCCTATGGGATGAGGATGGGAAGGTTAGAGAACAACAAGACAAAGGCAGAGCAGGAGAAGAAATTGGGAAAGGTAGCGTGATGGGATGTGATAGACGGTTTGGCACAATGAGAGGATGTGGGGACAAAGGAGCGAATAAGCAGCCCATCCTGGGGCATTCTGTGTACAAATGCTTTTATGCGAATGCCCGAAGTCTCCGAGCAAAGGTGGGAGAACTGGAATGTCTGGTGACAAGGGAAAACATTGACATAGTGGGCATAACGGAAACCTGGTGGAATGCGGAGAATCAGTGGGATACCGCAATCCCGGGCTATAAACTCTACAGGAGGGACAGGCAGGGACGTGTTGGAGGTGGGGTGGCTGTTTATATTAAAGAAGGGATAGAATCCAGCAAAGTAGAGATTGAAGGTGGGTCCGACTCCACCTTAGAATCTCTGTGGGTTAAATTACCAGGCTTGTGCAGCAATGTAATATTAGGGGCGTGCTATCGTCCTCCAGACCAGAAATCGGATGGGGACCTTGAAATGAGGAAACAGATCAGGGAGGTGACAAGGAGGGACAGGGTTGTAATCATGGGGGACTTCAATTATCCTCATATTGACTGGGTCAATTTGTGTTCTGGTCACGATAAGGAGACCGGATTTCTTGACGTGCTAAATGACTGTGCCTTAGAGCAGCTAGTCATGGAGCCCACCAGAGGGCAGGTGACTCTGGATTTAATATTGTGTGGTACGCAGGACTTGGTTAGAGATGTAAACGTTACTGAGCCATTGGGGAACAGTGATCATGCTGCGATCCGTTTTGACGTGCACGTTGGGGGAAGAATACCAGGCAAATCTCTAACAAAAACCCTTGACTTCCCTCAAATGAGGAGGCTGGTTAGAAGGAGGTTAAAAGGGAGGGTAAAAAGAGTCCAATCTCTCCAGAGTGCATGGAGGCTGCTTAAAACAACAGTAATAGAGGCCCAGCAGAGGTGTATACCGCAAATAAGGGTTCCACTAAATCTAGGAGGGTGTCCGCATGGCTAACCAGCCAAGTTAGAGAGGCTGTGAATGGCAAGGAAGCTTCCTTCCGTAAATGGAAGTCTTGCCCTAATGAGGAGAATAAAAAGGAACATAAACTGTGGCAAAAGAAATGTAAGAAGGTGATATGGGAGGCCAAGCGAGACTATGAGGAACGCATGGCCGGCAACATTAAGGGGAATAATAAAAGCTTCTTCAAATATGTTAGAAGCAGGAAACCCGCCAGAGAAGCGGTTGGCCCTCTGGATGGTGAGGGAGGGAAAGGGAAGATAAAAGGAGACTTAGAGATGGCAGAGAAATTGAATGAGTTCTTTGCATCTGTCTTCACGGCAGAAGACCTCGGGCAGATAACGCTGCCCGAACGGCCCCTCCTAACCGAGGAGTTAAGTCAGATAGAGGTTAAAAGAGAAGATGTTTCAGACCTCATTGATAAATTAAAGATCAATAAGTCACCGGGCCCTGATGGCATCCACCCTAGAGTTATTAAGGAATTGAAGAATGAAGTTGCAGATCTCTTGACTAAGATATGCAACTTGTCCCTCAAAACGGCCACGGTGCCAGAAGACTGGAGGATAGCAAATGTCACGCCTATCTTTAAAAAGGGAAAGAGGGGGGACCCGGGAAACTATAGGCCGGTCAGCCTAACATCCATACCGGGTAAGATGGTGGAATGCCTCATCAAAGATAGGATCTCAAAACACATAGACGAACAGGCCTTGCTGAGGGAGAGTCAGCATGGCTTCTGTAAGGGTAAGTCTTGCCTCACGAACCTTATAGAATTCTTTGAAAAGGTCAACAGGCATGTGGATGCGGGAGAACCCGTGGACATTATATATCTGGACTTTCAGAAGGCGTTTGACACGGTCCCTCACCAAAGGCTACTGAAAAAACTCCACAGTCAGGGAATTAGAGGACAGGTCCTCTCATGGATTGAGAACTGGTTGGAGGCCAGGAAGCAGAGAGTGGGTGTCAATGGGCAATTTTCACAATGGAGAGAGGTGAAAAGCGGTGTGCCCCAGGGATCTGTCCTGGGACCGGTGCTTTTCAACCTCTTCATAAATGACCTGGAGACAGGGGTGAGCAGTGAGGTGGCTAAGTTTGCAGACGACACCAAACTTTTCCGAGTGGTGAAGACCAGAAGTGATTGTGAGGAGCTCCAGAAGGATCTCTCCAGACTGGCAGAATGGGCAGCAAAATGGCAGATGCGCTTCAATGTCAGTAAGTGTAAAGTCATGCACATTGGGGCAAAAAAATCAAAACTTTAGATATAGGCTGATGGGTTCTGAGCTGTCTGTGACAGATCGGGAGAGAGATCTTGGGGTGGTGGTGGACAGGTCGATGAAAGTGTCGACCCAATGTGCGGCGGCAGTGAAGAAGGCCAATTCTATGCTTGGGATCATTAGGAAGGGTATTGAGAACAAAACGGCTAATATTATAATGCCGTTGTACAAATCGATGGTAAGGCCACACCTGGAGTAATGTGTCCAGTTCTGGTCGCCGCATCTCAAAAAAGACATAGTGGAAATGGAAAAGGTGCAAAAGAGAGTGACTAAGATGATTACGGGGCTGGGGCACCTTCCTTATGAGGAAAGGCTACGGTGTTTGGGCCTCTTCAGCCTAGAAAAGAGACGCCTGAGGGGGGACATGATTGAGACATACAAAATTATGCAGGGGATGGACAGGGTGGATAGGGAGATGCTCTTTACACTCTCACATAACACCAGAACCAGGGGACATCCACTAAAATTGAGTGTTGGGCGGGTTAGGACAGACAAAAGAAAATATTTCTTTACTCAGCGTGTGGTTGGTCTGTGGAACTCCTTGCCACAGGATGTGGTGCTGGCGTCTAGCCTGGACGCCTTTAAAAGGGGATTGGACAAGTTTCTGAAGGAAAAATCCATTATGGGTTACAAGCCATGATGTGTATGCACAACCTCCTGATTTTAGAAATGGGTTATGTCAGAATGCCAGATGCAAGGGAGGGCACCAGGATGAGGTCTCTTGTTGTCTGGTGTGCTCCTGGGGCATTTGGTGGGCCGCTGTGAGATACAGGAAGCTGGACTAGATGGGCCTATGGCTTGATCCAGTGGGGCTGTTCTCATGTTCTTATGTTCTCCACTGCCTTGTGGCTACATCCAGTTATGGAAAAGGCTTCAGAAGTCAACCTCGAGGCAAAATCCAGAGTCGGAGTCCCTGAGGCAGTTCATGGCTGAACAGTCACGTTCTGGCAACTCCTGCGACGCCACTGGAACCAACCGTATTGGCTTCTGCCTTTCCATTGGACCATTTCAGTGACATGGAGAGGGGGGATTTGCTGCATGGGAAACAGTCTGTCCTCCATATCTACTTTACCCAGCTTCGCACACTGGAGAGGACACTCTGTTCCAGAACCACTATTCAGAGTGCGATAACCATAGTCTTCCGAGACTGAAGGATGCCAACACATTTATTACTACGGCCATTGGGGAATCTGAGCCCCCCACCAGCACACAGTATGCCTTGTCAGTTGTCAGAAAAATGGATGGTTTGCCTTGACAACTTAGCACTTTGTCAGTGTTCCATAAGATGAAAAGGTTGACAATCCAGCTTGTCCTCTCCAGTCATTGGAAAAGGCTACAGGTACCACCATCTATGGAGGTGGGAAAGGTGGTGGCAAGTAGGGCCTTCTCTGTAGTGGCGCTTACTCTATGGAATTTCCCCTCCCTCTTAGTTTAACGTTCTTAGCTCCCTACTTAGAAGTTTTCTGGCAGGGCTTAAAGACAATTCTTTCTATCCTCACCTTCTGAGTTTCTGTTTTTTATTTATTTTTATATGGATAAAGGTTCTATGCATTATTTGCATGGACCTCTGTTCTTTTAGTGTTTTCTGTTCTTTGCCCATGCTTTTAAAGAGATTTTAATGAGATTAATGAGGTTTTTAGGGAATACTCTTTTTAAGGAATCTTAATGTGTATACATTTATATTAGATTTTAGAATGTTTTTATTGACTTTTTGTAAGCTGCTTTGAATGCGCACCAGGAAGATAAATGGCGACTCCGATCCAAAATAGCGGACCCCGCCACCACATACTAAAGAAGAAGAAGAATGTTTCAGTTATTTTTCAACAATTGTTGCTTATTACAGATCATCAGAAAAATTATGGGACTCTCCAAAGCCTTCAGTCTATGTAACACACAACAGAACTGTGCAATTTCTCCTTGAAACTTATTACAAACAGGTAGGAGAGAAACCAACTTCATAGTACAGTATAAACTTTTTTTAAATTAAAAAATGTACCAAAAGAGTCTCACACTGAGAGCCCACCCTACCAACTCTCCAGCTCTGGTGCAGCTTTGCCATGGAGCATGCGCTGTATTCTGTGGTAGGAGGCTGCATTGCAGCTGTATCAGCACTGGAAGTTGGATAGGTTTGGACCATGAGTCAGTATTGTTACACTCTGATTGACAGCAGTTCTCCTACCTGAACTGAACATGACCACATGCAACATGGGCATGTGCAACATGGGCAGCATTTACTCTGTCACTGAGCTACAGCCCCATCTGCCCCATTCTCTTTATCATTTGTCCAGTTTTTCTTACCTGATGCTTGGATACACATCTGAAACCTTAATCAGAGATTGAGGGCGCAAACCTACCCTGCACTGGAACAGGCAAACCAAGAGGCTTGTACTGTATCTAGCGCAGGATAGGGCCCAAAGTGGCTCAGCCAGAGGTAAAGGGAAACTTTCCTCCTTACCTCCAGGTAAGGAACACTGGCCCCTGGGTCTTTTCGGACTTGCACCACCTCCTGAGGTGGCGCAAATCCAAGGAGAATGGAGTGGCTTGAAGCTGCTCCAAACTCCCCGGGAACAGGGGTTGGGATCCAGCATAAGTGCTGGATCCCAGCCCCACCTCCTGCTCCCCACCTACCTGCCTGCCCGCCCCTGGGACCACCCATCTTCCCCCCACCCAGGAACACCTCCCTCCCGCCTCCTCCCTGCTCACCTCAGAGCCTTGTATCGGCCCAGCTGGGCTAACACAAGGCTCACTGAGGAAGCCAGCACAGAGGCTTGTATCAGTCTCCGCAAGCCAGCGCATCTCCGTGTACCAACCCAGCTTACTCCTGCAGAGGTGCAAACATCCTTTACAGCCCACCTCTTTTTCTGGATTGCGTCCTCAGTCTAATTGCAGCAGGGAATGAAGCTGTAGACTATTGCCCCAAAATCAGATTACAAGTGCCATACGTGACCTTGTGAGGCACATGCCTATGACTGACAGCCACACAAGGGTTCACTTAAGCTGTCTCAGGGAGTTCTCACTCAAGTGGCAGCACTCCATAAAGTAATGAGAAAATAGAGAGTCATGTGATGCTTCTTGTGTAACTTTACGTGCCTGAGAGAGAACTTGTCCACCATGGTTGGTTTGCACCATGGTTGGTTTGCACATTGCACCACTTGCGGTGTGCAGACACAAGGAAATACTGCTTGTGTTCTGTGCTCATTCCCATAGGGTGACTGGAGGCTTCACAGCCCTGACCAGTGCCTGAATGTATGCCCTAGAAATGATGGAAATAACCTGTGTGGGAGTTCTTGGTACACTCCGGATGCCCATGCATATTGTACAATCCATTTTGGATGGCTGTACTTACCAGTCATATGAAAAGTGGTTACTGAGATATTGGAAGAAGATGGACTATAGGCAGCAGGTGTCAAAGTGAATCCATAAGGGAGCAATCCTAATCCCTTATGTCAGTGCCTTCCACTGGCATAGCCAGCACTGCCATAGCCATATGCCATTATGCCAGCACTGGCATAGCAGTGCCAATGGGACGTGTGCTGCATCCTGCAGTTGGGTGTCACCCACAGAGGCCTCCTCAAAGTAATGGAATGTTTGTTTCCTTACGTCAGAGCTGCATTGCCCTTACGTCAGTGCTGGAAAACACTGACATAAGGGATTAGGATTGTGCCCCAAATCTATCTATTGGGATTTGGTTGCATGGCCTTAAAAATTCTCTTTTATATGCCATCTTAGGAACAGAATATTGGCTACAGCACTCTTGTATTTGCAAGACAGAATGTCACTCCCTAAGTAGCCAACAGAAGGGGATTGTTTTCAACTACTCCAAGCCTGACTCAACTCATTAGACATTTAGTTTATGTAAGTATGTAGATGATACATCTTAATGGATTTTAATGGTCTCTGTAGTATTAAGTTCAAGTGGGTGTGAATTGGATCAGGATTAGGACCCAGGTGAGGCACAGGTTTAAACCCATCCCCCCTGCTGCAGTTCCAATATGGTTCAGGCCCCCATCCACACAAAGCAAGCACAGTGAAATTACCCTCATGATTATGGCCACACATAATGTGATGCCTATTTTTGGCTGGCTCACACCTTTTTTATATCACTAATATTGGAACCTATTTCAGTCACTTGTAATGTTGATTTTAAAAAAGAATTCAGAATGAACTACAGAAAAAATAAATAAATAAGCACGAATGAAAGGTTTTTAAGTTGGTTCTTCTGTTTTTTCTACCATAACCCGTGTAAACAGAAAGACCAGAATTATAACCTACAGAGTTCTGTTGGCCCATTCTGGCATCTTCATTCTTTCCATCAGATTCCACTGCTGCCTAGTGCACTTCATTCATTAACATTCCCTTATAGTCCTTGTTGCATTTCTAAAGCCACATATTTTATGTAAAATGCAGTCACCATCAATTTGCATTGTAAATTAAGGCTGCGGTTCTCAGTGTAATTATTTTACCCCACATTTTTAAATAGCACTGTATAGTTACCATTTATAAAGCACCATCCAAGAGCCATTAAGTGCTGTCCAAAATTAAAAATAAAACAGGCCCTGCCGCCTGCAGGCTTCAAAGAAAATAAGACTGAACAGCTAAAACTAAGTGCTTTTAAATCCCACTGATTTCTATGGAACTGTTTTACAGGACAATCCTATCCATACTTACCTAGGAGTAAACCCCACTGAACTCAGTGAGACTTGGTTCTGAGTATACATGCATAGGATTTTAGTGATAAGCATGTGTGTACTTCTGTGGTTCATGCCCTGGATGAACATCACTTGACAGAAGTCTCCAAGGAGCACAGTGGAACTTCTGAATAAATATGCACATCATAAGTCCTATAATACTCAATGAGACTTACTCCCAGGCAAGTATGCAAGGGATTGCAGCCTAATAGTTATTGGATGCTAATGCAGGGATTTATCATCAGCTGATATTGTTTTGCTTTATCGTGGGAGAATTCCATAAGGACAGAACACTATCCGGGAAGAAGATATACAGCGGAGGACATTGCTTCACAGGGATTCCCCATGACACTGTCATCACTTTGTTAAATGAATGTCATTTCCTCAATTTGCCAAATTCCTTTCATGGATACTAGCAAGACGATCTCCTATGCTTTGATGGATCCCGTTTTCCTCATTCCTCTTGTTCTTGTATATGCTACCCGTTTGGAAAGTCATCATTTCCCACAAGCCTTCAGCAATACAAACCCATTGAGAAAGTACCATAATCATTTTCCATAAGACTTCTGACAACATATGTATGTCCAGTCCTTTCTTTTGACCCCTTATTAGTTCATTTTCAAATTTACCCTCTCAGACAGGGCTTTTCAAACTGGGGCGTCGCAATGCCCCAGTCTGCAGGCCCTGGCCCCTGCCCCCTTAAGGGGCGGGGGCAGCCTGGAGGCAGGGAGGAGGCAGCGGCGCAATCCCCAGGATCGCACTGCCCAGGGGGGCTGCAGGGGCTTGGGTACACGTACCCAAGCCCTTGCAGCCCCCCTGGGCAGTGTGATCCTGGGGATTGCGCTGCTGCCTTCCCCCACGCCTGCTGCCTCCCCCCTCCCACCCACGCAAGAACTTAGGGGCTCTCAAACTCTCCCAAAGAGTTTGAGAACCACTGCTCTCAGAGATGATTCACATCACCTTGTGACACATTCGAACTTGTTTTGTCAATCCTTGTTTGTCAATTCCGCAAGTATTTCTTTTCCATGCATGATAGCTGACAGCTTGCGCATTCGGCACAAATCGGTACTGAACTCCTGAAGAGATGGAGTGAAATATCTCTTAAGACTGTGGCTAAGTAACAGTCTTTTATGGTTAATGTTCTCCCATGTAAAATATAATAGGAGATAAGGAGGAACAGTGGCGGAAGGAGGAAGTATGGGTGGTAATAGCACCACCAATACACTATTCCCCTTCCAGGACTCAATTCAACTTCCAGGGACCACTCGGACTTGTGCCAACAAAATTGCTGGTGTAAGTCTGAGTAGACTTGTTCCAGTGCCACAGGCTTACTCCTAGGTAAAGGAGCAAATGTTCCCCTGCCCAGAGGAGGTCTCTAGAACTGCTCCCCCTGCAGGATGCACCATGTGCTCTGGAAGCACAGCTGCAATGTTGGAGGTGAAAAAGGATAGGACTGGTTGCTAGTCCATCAGGAAGTAAGGTTCTAAGAACTGCTCCCTGCTATACTAGCTTGCTACTTCCAGAGAGTTTTTGATAAAGGGAAGCTTTCAGAAAAATGATCTTCCTTCTGACATTAAAGTGGTAAAACCTATTCTACAACCTCAGGAATCTAACGTCTTATTTTCACCTCATTCAGCTTCACGTATAGGCCACGCCTGAATGCTGAGGTGGCAGATAGCACAACAGATAAAGGCCAGTTACGATTGCATAAACAACCTCTTTGAAACACAGAAAAGAATACAGTAAACAAATACAGGAAAACAGTTTAAAATGGTTTATTTAAAAAACCCAGCATATGGATGATTAGAACTACAGGTCCAATCTTGTTATACATGGATTTTTTATGCACGGATTTGACTTAACATGAATGGCCAAACGAGAAGGAATGTGTTGATCCCTGGAGAAGGGGCAAAATGCATCCCTTTAAAATCTCAGTTTTTAAAAAAAACTACTTTCTTACTATTGTATGTCACGCAAGCGATTACAGGTATAACCTAATTTTTCATAGATTTTTCACCAGTGGAAAAATCCATGGACTTTTCTATCTCAACTTGATAAGAAGGGCCCTTTAAATTAAAGGAAAACAGTCTAACAATAGCCTCCTTAATGGGAGAGAAGACAGCCTGTTGACAATCCATCAATCATTCTTTCTCCAGGCTTCACTCTGAAGCAAGTGACCCCTCCCTTCCCCCTGAGCATGTGAAAGATAATCACTTGGCTTTGGGTGAAGGAAGAGGTCGCTGGCTTGAAACCTTCCTAAGCATCTGGATAGAGACTGATTGTGGATTATCTGCCTAATGCCTCTGTCTTACATCACAAAGAGATCATCCTCACTGAGCTGCATGAAATCCTCTGTCTTTGCTGGAGAGAAGGTGGAGTACCTCAAGACATGAGGGATGCAAACATCATCACGCTGTACAAGAACAAAGGTGACAGGGGTGACTGCAACAACTACAGTGGCATCTCTCTCCTTAGTGTTGTAGGAAAGCTGTTTGCCCGAGTTGCAGTAAAGAGGCTCCAGGTACTTGCAGACAGCGTCTATCCAGAATCGCAGTGTGGATTCCGAGCCAACAGGTCCACCACTAATATGGTATTCTCCCTTAGACAACTGCAGGAGAAATGCAGAGAACAACGACAGCCACTCTTTATAGCCTTCATAGATCTCACGAAGGCTTTCGACTTGGTCAGCAGAAACGGCCTCTTCAAGATTCTCCCCAAGGTCGGATGTCCACCCAGGCTCCTCAGCATCATCAGATCTTTCCACAAGGACATGAAGGGCACTGTTGTCTTTGATGGCTCCACATCAGACCCCTTTGACATCCGAAGTGGAGTGAAGCAGGGCTGTGTTCTTGCGCCAACCTTGTTTGGGATTTTCTTCGCTGTCCTGCTGAAGCATGCCTTTGGAACTGCAACAGAAGGTATCTATCTCCGGACCAGATCAGACGGAAAGCTCTTCAACCTCTCCAGACTGAGAGCAAACTCCAAAGTCCAGCTGAAATGTCTGCATGACTTCCTCTTTGCCGACGACGCAGCTGTCACTACCCACTCTGCCAAAGATCTCCAGCAGCTCATGGATTGTTTTAGCAAGGCCTGCCAAGATTTTGGACTGACAATCAGCCTGAAGAAAACACAGGTTCAGGATGTGGACTCACCTCCCTGCATTACAATCTCTGCGCATGAACTGGAGGTTGTCCATGACTTTGTGTACCTTGGCTCAACGATCTCCGACACTCTTTCGCTCGATACCGAGCTAAACAAGCGCATCGGTAAAGCAGCTACCACGTTTTCCAGACACACAAAGAGAGTCTGGTCCAACAAGAAGCTGGCGGAACATACCAAGATCCAGGTCTACAGAGCTTGCGTTCTGAGTACACTTCTGTACTGCAGCGAGTCATGGACTCTTTGCTCACAACAGGAGAGTAAACTGAACGCTTTCCACATGCGCTGCCTCCGATGCATCCTCGGCATCACCTGACAGGACAAAGTTCCAAACAACACAGTCCTGGAATGAGCTGGAATCCCTAGCATGTATGCGCTGCTGAAACAGAGACGCCTGCGTTGGCTCAGTCATGTTGTGAGAATGGATGATGGCCGGATCCCAAAGGATCTCCTCTATGGAGAACTCGTGCAAGGAAAGCGCCCTACAGGTAGACCACAGCTGCGATACAAGGACATCTGCAAGAGGGATCTGAAGGCCTTAGGAGTGGACCTCAACAGGTGGGAAACCCTGGCCTCTGAGCGGCCCGCTTGGAGGCAGGCTGTGCAGCATGGCCTTTCCCAGTTTGAAGAGACACTTGGCCAACAGTCTGAGGCAAAGAGGCAAAGAAGGAAGGCCCATAGCCAGGGAGACAGACCAGGGACAGACTGCACTTGCTCCCATTGTGCAAGGGATTGTCACTCCCGAATTGGCCTTTTCAGCCACACTAGACGCTGTTCCAGAACCACCTTTCAGAGCGCAATACCATAGTCTTTCGAGACTGAAGGTTGCCAACAATGACATCACAAAGGTCAGTAAGGTTGTTTTTAAATCACCTAGCAAAAGGACATTGAATAGTATAGTGGGCTAGGTTAATTGACAAAGAAGAAAATACAGGTTGAGTTTCATTATTAAGCAAATCCATTTTAAAAAAACAATCTATTACTTGTTTTTTCTTTAGGCAAGACAATTGTCATATTCCATCTGTTCTTAAGGTCTATAACACCAAAGTAATACCGCAGCTCCTATATGACTCTCCAGTATGGCTAAGCTCGATTAACTATTCCTTCGAGCATCTTTAGGCTAGGTTCTTTAGGGGCATACTGGGTCTCCCCACATGTGCCCCTTATGCAGCTACTTGTTTAGAACTGGGGCAATCGTTTCTGGAGAGTAGGGTGTGGCAACTAACATTTAAATACTGGCTACATGTCCTTCTTCATACTAACCAGGATAGTCTGCTGTACCTCATGATTTCTGAACATGATACCCCTTTGTGGCTCACTAGAGTCTAGAAGAAAATAGAATCCATGGGTCTTCTTTTTGGCCTTCTGGCCATGTCTTCGGAGATGAAACTCCTTTCAAAAGTTTAACAGATGCTTGCAGATTTCAAACCCTACTTTGCTAGGCCGCACAGACTTGTTCCCTCTTAAATTTTCACATTCTGATAGCGCACAATCAGATGGCGCCTTATCTGATGCTTTTGATTAATCCTAAGGAACGATGTGCAGTTATACAAGCCAGATTTAATGTCCTTCCATCAGCAGTAACCTCAGGAAGATATCACAAGGTCCCTCTTTTTGACCGGTATTGTCCCTTTTCTCTGTTGCAGGTAGAGACCCTTTCTCATATACTCTTTTCTTGCCCAATTCATACTGATATGCACTCTATCTAGAATCTAACCTAGAAGACTGTGCTCTCAGAGCAGCTAAAACTCGTATACCTACTAAATGACTGCCCACTAGATGTGGTACTGGGCACTGCTAATTTCTTTTTGTCAGTCGTAGAAAAGTATGGAAATAGGCTAGTATGAGATGGTTTATTTGTATGCTAATTTTATTAATTAATTTTAAAATTTGTGTGTGTTTCCCATTTTTGTTTTGTTTTTAATTTAATCACTTATTTGTTGGAATAGACAAGTTAATGCCAATAAAGGTCTCACTCTTTTCTTCAGGAAAACATAAGAGGGTATTTCCAGTTCAACTTCTTTGGAAGAATTACTGCATACTGACAGTGCAATCCTATTTACGTCCATTCACATATCAGTCCCATGGTATTCAGAGGGGCTTACTCCCAGAAAAGTACATGAAGAATTGCAGCCTTCATTCATTTTCAACCTAGTTCTGAATTTTCTGTTTCCCCCGTCTGCCTGCTGGTTACTAGAGTACAGTATGTGTTCAGCATGTGTTCTGTTCCATAGCAGACTTCATAGATTTGAATGAAGGCTGCAATCCTGCACACTTATGTGACAGTAAGCCCCACTGAAAACTCTTACATTTGAGTAAACATGCTCATGATTGTAAAAGACATGGCCATGACAAAAGCCATTACTGTCCATAGAACCCTGCATGCTAGGGAGATGTCTGGCCTAGATCCTCTCTCTTTGACACTTCCTTTTCTATGGAGCCGCCCATTTTAGTTTATGCAGGCTGAAGTGGAGACACTCAGGCTCAAATTTACTTCCTCAAGATTTGTGTGAACTAGGTTAAGATGTAGGATCCTGTCCTATCCCAATTTTCCCTATCCTGCCAACTACACCAATTTGTTTTGTCTGATTTTCCCTAGCCTGCTGACTACGCCAATTTGTCCCTCCAAATATTCCAACTCCCTTCTAATGCCCACTTTTGGCTAATTAACACCCTCCTTTTCCAAGAACAGCAGCTGTGGTGTGCAAAGAAATAAACAGAACTCCTTATCAGTTGAGCAAATAACAAGAATTTATTGCTACAAACACACACACTCCCTGCAAGTCCTCTTGTCCAGAGGCTTTCCCTCCCCAAAACTCCACTTAACTCAGTGGGTAAAGGTCTGAAGCCTCCAGTCCAAGTCCAATCCAGTCTTCAAAGCACAGTCCAGTCTTCTGCAGCAGAGTCCTTCCTCTCCAGCAGAGTGTCTTCTCCAGCAGGGTCCTGGCAGTCCTCTCTTCTGTGTCCTCCAGCAGGGTCCTGGCAGTCCCCTTCTCTCATAGGTATGGATCAGGTAGCATCTTCCTCTGGGTCAGGGTAATTCTGTCGCCTTCTGAAGCTGCCTTTTATCCTTGGATGTCTCATAATCCAAAATGCAGCTCACCTGTGAGCTACCTTGTTAGCCCCTTGTTAAGTCCAAATTAGGCTCAGCTGAGCCATCTCTTCAGTCCATGTCCATTCAAAATCCCATTAAGGTCAAATGAAGCTCAGGTGTCCATCAGAGTCTCCACTGGCCTTGATTGATTACAGCTGTGCAGCCAGCCCTGCCCTTCCCAGAGCTGTCAACCAGCTGTCAAAACATGGAATCGCTGTCAACACCACATCATCCACCTGATGATCTTCTGATCTTCCATTACAGATCCAAAAAGTGATTATCCAAAATAAGTCACTTTTAAATACTCATTTAGGTCCAGAAGAAGAAGATCTCTTGAAAATGTATACACACTGGACTTTTTAAACAAGACGTTTAATTAACTTTGTTTTCTTGTAGCCATGAATTCTGTTCCCCTTTTTTGTGCTTTGTTGTGAGGCGCGGCCCTCTTTGTTTCTTCTCAAGCAACCTCTTCACCACTTTCATTCCAGATTGCAAAAAAGGGTAACTGTGAGGAAAATAAAGCCCAGAGTGTTCATATGAACAGCTCTTCACATGAAGCTCTCCCACTCACAAAATAAATGTCTATGGCCAGACTAGACATGTGACCTGGGGCATGCTTCTAAGCTCAAGTGCCTCTTTTCTCTCAAAAATAGACTAGGGAGAGAGAGGACAGTCACAACTGGAGCATGTGAGGAGGTGTGCTATTTCATTGAGAAAATCATCCCCTTGGCTTAGGTCAGGGGTGTCCAAACTTTTTGGCAGGAGGGCCACATCATTTCTCTGACACTGTGTCAGGGGGGAAAAAAGAATTAATTTACATTAATTTACAATTTACATTATTCATTTAAATTTGAATACATTTACATAAATGAATGTATTAGAGATGGAACTTATATGAATGAATGAAGATCTTGCAGTTGCTCAAGGCCTATAAAAAGCCTTGAACAAAGCAAGGCTGGCCTTTCCTTTGCTGCTACTGCTGCATCACAGACGTGAAACAGCAAGCAGTGGAAGGAGCCATCATCCCACAGCTCACATGAGAGGTTGCCCTCACGCTGAGAGCAGTTGCATCGGGCCCGTATGGGCTCCGGAGGGCCAGAGGCTCATTGGAGACTGGGGACTCCCCGTGGGCCAGATTGGGAGTCCCCGATGGCCACAAGTGGCCCCCAGGCCGGCGTTCAGCCACCCCAGCTTAGGTGGTGATTCACTCCTGTTCTTCAAACCTGCATTTTAAGGCTGCAATCTTACATGCACTTTCCAGGGAGTAAGTCCCATTGAATGTAATTGGCCTTACTTCTGAGTAGACATGCATAGGCTAGTGCAGGGATGACCAAATGGTAGGCTGCAAGGCTGCATCCAGCCTTGCCAAACTTTAATCAAGGTACAATCTGGTAGAAGATTTGCCCACACTTTCATTTTTGAGAAAAATAAAACTGTTTCTCGTTTATAGGAAAAAGACAGCATCTGTAAATGAATGCTATATGTCTGGGGCTGAATAAGCCCCTATTTCAGAGATTTTCAGACTGGGGCGTTGCGATCCCCCAGCCTGAGGGCCCTGGCCTCTTTGCCCTTAAGGGGCGTGGGCAGCCAGGAGGTAGGGAGGAGGCAGTGGCGTGATCCCCAGGATCATGTCGCTCAAGGGGCTGCAGGGACTTGGCTGCACTTATCACAGCCTCCTGCAGCCTCCCAGGGGTGCAGGGAGCCCTGCGCGACCGTCTGCAGGGCTCCCCGAGGCTTCCAAAGTGAAAGTGGGGCAATCGCACCCTGCCTCCACTAAACTGGAAGTGGAGTGCGACTGCTCCACTTTCACTGTTGCTGACCTTAGGAGCCCTGCAGAGGCTTGCGCAGGGCTCCCCGCACCCCCAGGACATTGCTGCAGGGACTGGTGAGTGCACTCCAGTCCCTGCAGCCCCCCTGAGCACCACGATCCTGGGGATCGCGTCGCTGCCTTCCCCCCAACCCCACTGCCTCCCCCCACCCCTGCAAGGACTTACTGCCAGTTTCAAACTCTGGGAGAGTTTGAAAACTGCAGCCCTGTTTGAATCCTTAAAATTTTGCTTCTAGTCAGAGAAAACAAACTGGCCTAGATCAACCAATGGTCTGACTCATGTGTTTCTCTTTTTGATTGCATATAATGTGCCTGTTAATACCAAATGTAAATGCACCTATTTGCATCAACACTATGCCTCAGTGCATGTATTCTGTCACTGGGTCACCCATACTAATTCTTACCTTCATTACATAAGAAAGTAAGAACAGCCCCACTGGATCAGGCCATGGCCCATATAGTCCAGCTTCCTGTATCTCACAGCAGCCCCACCAAATGCCCCAGGGAGCACAGCAGATACCAAGAGACCTCATCCTGGTGCCCTCCCTTGCATCTGGCATTCTGACATAGCCCATTTCTAAAATCAGGAGGTTGCACATAAACATCATGGCTTGTAAAGCGTAATGGATTTTTCCTCCAGAAACTTGTCCAATCCCCTTTTAAAGGCATCCAGGTCAGACACCATCACCACATCCCATGGCAAGGAGTTCCACAGACAGACCACACGCTGAGTAAAGAAATATTTTCTTTTGTCTGTTCTAACTCTCCCAACACTCAATTTTAGTGGATGTCCCCTGGTTCTGGTGTAATGTGATAGTGTAAAGAGCATCTCCCTATCCACTCTGTCCATCCCCTGCATAATTTTGTATGTATCAATCATGTCCCCCCTCAGGCATCTCTTTTCTAGGCTGAAGAGGCCCAAATGCTGTAGCCTTTCCTCATAAGGAAGGTGCCCCAGCCCAGTAATCATCTTAGTCGCTCTCTTTTGCACCTTTTCCATTTCCACTATGTCTTTTTTGAGATGCGGCAACCAGAACTGGACACAATACTCCAGGTGTGGCCTTACCATCGATTTGTACAACGGCATTATAATATTAGCCGTTTTGTTCTCAATACCCTTCCTAATGATCCCAAGCATAGAATTGGCCTTCTTCAATGCCGCCGCACATTGGGTCGACACTTTCATCGACCTGTCCACAACCACCCCAAGATCTCTCTCCTGATCTGTCACAGACAGCTCAGAACCCATCAGCCTATATGTGAAGTTTTGATTTTTTGCCCCAATGTGCATGACTTTACACTTACTAACACTGAAGCGCATCTGCCATTTTGCTGCCCATTCTACCAGTCTGGAGAGATCCTTCTGGAGCTCCTCACAATCATTTCTGGTCTTCACCACTCGGAAAAGTTTGGTGTCGTCTGCAAACTTTGCCACCTCACTGCTCAACCCTGTCTCCAGGTTGTTTATGAAGACGTTCAAAAGCACCGGTCCCAGGACAGATCCCTGGGACACACCGCTTTTCACCTCTCTCCAGTGTGAAAATTGCCCATTGACACCCACTCTCTGTTTCCTGGTCTTCAACCAGTTCTCAATCCATGAGAGGACCTGTCCTCTAATTCCCTGTCTGTGGAGATTTTTTAGTAGCCTTTGGTGAGGGACCGTGTCGAACGTCTTCTGAAAGTCCAGATATATAATGTCCACGGGTTCTCCCGCATCCACATGCCTGTTGACCTTTTCAAAGAATTCTATAAGGTTCGTGAAGCAAGACTTACCCTTACAGAAGCCATGCTGATTCTCCCTCATTAAGTGGCATAGTACATTTCTGGTCCCTGCAGCATTATTTGAAGATAGAGATCCCCTCAAAACTGGCCACCCCTGCTTTAGACAAAATTACAGGAACCATGCTTTAATTTTGTTTAATGCCTGTTTTTAAAATCTGCTGTTACTGTACAACAACTTTGAAATGTACCTGAGAAGGGCTGGGGGTCCCAGTGTTCAGTAACCTAACCTATTTAAGTGTTTCACTCAGTTTCTCCCCCAAATTGTTAACTCTACTTAGTACATCAGATGACAGCAATCCAGATTTGCTCTGACCAAAGGAACTTGTACATGTATGTTTAAAGTTTAATCAAAATCCTTTGAACTACTGTATTGGGGTGGAGCTTGATAGTATACAAAAGTTCAAAAAACAGCAGAGACAACAATGTTGTGATGACAGAAGATAAGTCACCTAATTAATTAAAGCTGTGCATCAACAAGACCAGCAATCTGGTTCCTTGCCCATTGGTTTCAATGGATTTAGCCATGCTGGATAGTAACTCCTGTCTGGAAACTGTTGAAACCTCAGGTACTTTTGTTTCCTCTACCATTAAAATATCACGCTATCAACACCTACAGAATAGTGAGCAAATTTTCTCCTCCCACTGTTAGGACTTTCCCAGCTGAAATAAAACAGGAACTGGTTTCTGTGTGAATGCTTTTTGTTAAGCACCTTCCCACAGTTTACCTTTTATGTTCTTGTAAAATCTCACTTATTACAATAGCCTATATTATAACATGTAATGGAACTATAGTCTATGGTCAAGAATATTTAAGATGCTGTGTGTAATCTTGTGGTTCTGATAAAAGTTCATTACTGAGAAATGCCCGCAAAGAAACATTAACAACATTTTTTAAAAGATAGATATGTTTTAAAATTATATATCCATGTAAAAATAAAGCATATCATTTTAAACCCAAGTGCTGCAGAGATGTTGCACATGGGCTTCGTATGCAAGATCTACTATTGTTTGTGTTGAAAATATTCAATCAAATGTTCCCCAAGGGAGCTTACAATAAAGCAAGAAAAACCACCCAGCAACACTTTATTGTCCTGTAAGTGGCAAAGGCTGGAATGCCTTTCCCTTTGCTTTTGCAAAGGCAACAGGGGGCAACTGGGTAAGATTTTAAAAGATCAGATGGATGCTTAAAAGTCAGGGTTGTGGACAGATGGTACAATCCTAACACATCACCATACAGTCAGTGTTAACTGATTGTTTTCTGAATATGGTTAAGATAACAAATCATGGAAAAGTTGTTAAAGGAACAAAATAATTATTATTCTTGAGCTAGAAAACTCCTGTTTCTGGATGAACACAAAAGCCCTTTTTATTTTAGAAGTTCTAATATCACAGGCCAACACACATTTTGCTTCCTTAAGCGTCACACCAATTCCTGGGTATTTTTGGGGTGCTGATTCCAACAATGGTATCCGTTTTGCCCTATCACATCTAGTTTTGGAGACATGGCATAGCCTCTTTAGTGAATGGTTCAAGCAGCTTCCTCATGAGGAAGCCAACACCATGGCTTCCTCATGAAGAAGATGCTTGAACCATTCACTAGTGAGGCTATAATATATCTCCAAAACTAGAGGTGATAGGGCAAAACAGATTCCATTTTTGGAATCGGCACCCCAAATTCATATCAAACCACCATAAAGCTTGGGAAAAACTTTTCTGACCCTCAATTTTTTAGGCCTGTGTATTTACTGTTCAATATATAAGCCATCATTACTCATCATTCTTCTACAGAATTAATACATCAACATGATCAAAAAGACTGTTATAAGAACATTAAAAATGGAGAGACAAATGATTATTCTTAAAAAAGGGTATCTTCACTGCATAAAAGTTCGTTGTGGTAAACACACTGTGATTTAAATCATCTAAGCCAGTGGTTCTCACACATTTCGCACCAGGACCCACTTTTTAGAATGAGAATCTGTCAGGACCCACCGGAAGTGATGTCATGACCGTAAGTGACATCATCAAGCAGGACCATTTTTAATAATCCTAGGCTGCAATCCTACCCACACTTACACAGGAGTAAGTCCCATTTACTATCATTGTTAAAAGAGTATACATAGTAGCTTGTTAAAAGTACAGGTCTGTAACATTTCCCCAAATGCGGTCACATCCCATAGTAGCATCATCTAATATATTACAAATAAAATATTGAAATGAATGGGACCCACCTGAAATTGGTTTGCGACCCACCTAGTAGGTCCTGACCCACAGTTTGAGAAACACTGTGTATTTCTAAGCACATTATGTCAATGTCAGAATAACAGTATTTCCACCGAAACATTCAAATTATTAAGAATTCAGCTCTATCTGAAATCAGGTTAGTTGCATTAAGCCATTTCTGCCCAACGTTGCATATACGCAAGAGGGATTGAATGTGTACACCAGTGGGCTGGGCAGAAATGGATTAAACTCACTCAGGATTGACAATCTAGAGCAGGGGTGTCCAAACCTTTTGGACCACATCATCTCTTTGATACTGTCTTAGGGGCCAGGAAAACAGTTTACACTTAAAATCTGAATAAATTTACAAAAATGAAAATATTAGAGATGGAACTTATATGAATGAATGAAGGTTTAGCGATAGCTCAAGGCCTATAAAAGACCTTGCACAAAGCAAGGCCAGCCTTTCCTTTGTTGCCGCTGCTGTTTCACAGACGTGTGGGGTTGCCATTGAAGACGGTTCAGAAACTGCAACTAGTGCAGAATACGGCAGCCCATGTAGTTACTGGAGGTAGGCAGTTTGACTCTGTCAGTCCGCTTCTCCAGCGGCTGCACTGGCTATCCATTCATATCTGGGCTCAGTTCAAGGTGCTGGTTTTGACCTTTAAAGCCCTATACTGCTCGGAGCCAGGGTATCTTAGTGATCACCTACTCCCATACAATCCGGCTCGTCCTCTCAGGTCATCAGAGAAGGACTTTTTACAAGTGCCGCCACCCAAGGAGGTACATGGGGTGGCGGCGAGAAATAGGGCCTTCTCAGTAGTGGAACCAACACTATGGAATTTCCTCCCCCTTGATTTACGAACTGCTCCCTCTTTTGAAACTTTCTGGTGAGGCCTGAAGATTTTTCTTTTTAGACAAGCCTTCTGAGTTCCTGGCCTTTTAAACAACATTTTAAAACACCTTTTAACACCTGGTTACAGGCCATGGGTCTTTTTTATAAATTGCTGCTGATTGGCTCTTTTGAAGTTTTTATCTGCTTGCTGTTTTTTAGATGTCTGTTGTTAATATGTTTTTACCTAGTTTTAAATTATGTTTTTAATGTGTGTTTTAATTATTGTTGTAAGCTGCCTTGGATCCCTTGAGGAGAAAGGCAGAATATAAATAAAGTATTTATTATTATTATTATTATTATTATTATTAACAGTATTTATATACCGCTTTTCAACTAAAAAAGCCTTCAGCAGCAGGCAGTGAGTGAAAGTAAGTGGAAAGTACCCCTCCCCTGTCCCCTTTAGCAACACGATCCTGGGGTTTGCGTTGCTGCCCTAGCCCTTCCCCCGCAAAGACTTACTTAGGAAGTAAATCTCCCTAAATTTTGAGAACCTCTGGTCTACAGCACTATCCACCCCAGTGTTCTATTTGCCCACCTTCCTGCCTCTCCCACCTGCTGTAGGTTACAATAAGCTATCATCCTTGCTTCAGCAGCTTGGAGAGCTGATTGAACAAATATGTTTTGTATCAGCACCAAAGGATAGTTGTTAAGTGGTGCTGAATACTATCTGCCCGGAATCTTCATAGGCACACTCTTGATCATCTTATCAGTTTTGTTGTACCCAGGGCTTAGAAATATCTAGAATCTGTTTAAAATATTAGGACTAAACTTGGGAGATAGGAAGTGACTGGCAAGATGCCTTCTTTACTGAGTAATAATGACCAATACCTGCTTTTCTTGGAAGAGGGTAGAAGGATTTACAGGCAGAATGAAGTAGTGACTAAGCATGTGAACTGAGATGTTCTTGGCTGAAAACTTACTACAGCTGTGAATCCATTAGGTGAGCCATCATTGCTTCAGCCTTGCTCTCCCAATCTGTAATATGGGGATACTAATTTAACTCACAGGCTGTTGTATAACTTAGCAAGATAATGGACGTGAAGCACTTTGAACACTCAAAAAGATTTGCACAACTTTTTATTATTATTGGTCTGAGCCCCAGAACCTCTCATTTTTGAAATGGAGAACTGATTTGTACCACTGAGCAACCTACAAAGGTTAGTGTGGAAGCACAAAACAAGTAAGGCAGAGGACTGAAGCCACATGCCTGAGGCTGTTGCCTGCAGCTGCAGTTTTGTGTGGACTGTCCAGGAGCAATCTGTTGTGGACAAAACACACTGCTCCAGCTCAGGGTTATTCTTCCTTTTTTCTATTATTACTTCACATGATCAATGGCTCAGCCTTAGTATCAATACAAAACAGGTTATGCAACTGAGCCTTGGCTGTGATTAAACTCCCTGTTGACTTCTAGTGGTAAGAAATAGAAAGGAAAAATTGGGACCAGAGAAACAAGCCATTAACACAGATATGTTAAGCATTTGTAACACAGTACTTTTTCCAGATCCCTACGGATAACATACAGAGCAGAGGGCAGGGCAGGGCAGATCTGTGATTGGGATTTTATGGAGAATATTTCAGGTATGCAGTTTTCTGTCTGATGCTCAGACCAAATGCAATCCCTGCTGGAAAAATAAGAAGGGCTGGTTTGGTTTTGCTGCATGTGTTCCTTGTTACCTGAAGTGAAAACAAGAGAAACTTTTGATTTTATCAATGGGAGATGATCAGATTAATGAAGAAATTCTTCTTCAGTTTTGCAGGCCTACATTTCAAAGCCATTCCCTGGTTATGCAGGTTCCCAATCCACTGTATACAACAAACACTAGTATTGGCTTTAGTTTTGTTCTCTCTTGCCCTTGTACACAATCATCAAAACATTTTGGTATTCTCTATTTTTAATGGCTTTGATATTACCATTCATTTTATAGAATGTTCCTCTGAGGAAGTTGTGGTTATAGCTATAGCTTGGAAGGTGCTGGAATTTTTCTTCTATAGCTTCATATGCCTTTCTTTTCTATGGGGACTGTATCCAAAGTGGTGAACAAGAAAATTCAAACCACCGATGAAAAGCATAAAGCTTTCAAGTTGTTAAAATCATAATTAATCACAATTAATTAAATTTTTTAAAATATTAATGATTCATAACAGAAATAGGAAGAGCAGTCACCACTGACAGTAAAAGCCTTACTGAACAAATGTTGTTCTTGCAAGATTTTGTACAACAAATCTGCTTTGTATTCCATAGCAGACTGTAGTTTTCAATGGAGTGCAGCCCTCTTCTTGTGTCCCTAACACCGATAACAACCTCTGCCTTTTAAAGGGCTAATTCTTAGGGCACAAGCCTAATGAGGTCTACTCAGAGGTAAGTCCTATTGTGTTCAGTGGGACTTACTCCCCGGAAAGTGAAGTTAGGATTGCAGCCTACGTCTCTTTTAATAATGCAAATAGGAAATAGAGTTTTATTTGCATAACTGGGCAGAATTCCTACCTGGAAACTGAACCAGTAAGTATACTGACCTATTTCACAACTCTGCTTGGAAAGAGGAAACTATTATTGCCATTTTTCTTTGTCGTAGGATGAAGATGACAGAAATGTGCAGGGCTTGCCCAACATGAATGAAGTACCAAAGCTTGGGAATGGACCAGAAAGGGGGCAGGGCCCTGACTCAAGAAGAGGGAGGAAATGTAGTCAGGACCAAGAGTGCTAGAAAGAGGCGGGGCATGGCTCAGGAAGAGGCTGGGAATGTAATTCAAGGCATGAGTGGTATAGAAGCACCTGCCAGGCTCATTCTGCTCTGAGTGTGTCTGCTAAACCTGCTAGGTGCTTCATCACCACTCAACTTCAAAGCAGCTTCCTGGATCTTCTAGTCACCTTGGAATGAAGACTGCCTATCATACTCCCTTGTCCTATTGATGCACCAGCATAAGCAACAGACTAGGCAGTACCACATCTGTAGCGGTATCTACTGTGTGCCCAAGACACAAGCGATGGAGCAAGGTCAGTGACAAAAAGAAGACTATTCTAATTAAATAATTTAATTAACTATTTTAATTAATTGTTTTGTGTGTGTGTAGTTTTGGCATATGCAGGGTCAGGATCATTGGCAAAGAGAGAATTTGCGAGCATCCTGACTGAAGGAAGCATGTTTCAAGGGGCTCTTTCCAATAATTTCCAGAGTACAGTATAACTGTAATTGTGCTATAGCAATCTTTTCTTGATTTTCCTTTTCTGGCTAATGGGAATTGGAAGCCTGTACTTTAAAGAGTTGCACTTTAACTATAGTTGTTCTCATCAAACGCTTTCCATATTTGAGGTCTTTTCAGTGTTGGAACAGAAAGTATGCCCTGTATGGGTATACAACGAGATCAATGTGTGTTAGTGGTGACCATGCCACAAAACAACCATCCAACCACTGTCACTTGAACAATCGGTTTTCAGTCTACAATCATGTGTATGGATAGCAGCACATCTTTTTCCAGGTTGAGCATTGATCTAGCTGTATGAATGAACAGCTGTGCACATTCCAGGTGCACAGATGGGGTGATCCCTTGATTTCTGTTAAGGAAAAATGGAATACATAATCAACCAGACATGTTTTTGTCTGAGGTTGGAGGTCATTCTTCAGAAGGCTAGTGTTGTCACTAGAGCTACCACAGAATGTGGTGCACACACTTCTTTGTTTTGTTCTGTTGTCAGCTCTAGTCAAACAAGTTTAAATAGTTTTTTAACCACTAAAAACCTGCTAGACCCCTTTGACTAGAGATAGTAATATGGGGGTGGGGAGGAAATGAATGTACATTACCATGTCCATACCAAGGTCCAACATGTCAGAATCCCATCTTCAACACAAATAACATTCTGTCCCATAGCCGCTTATTTCTGTCTCCACTCTGGATTCCATGCAGTATTTAGATAATAATTGGCTTCTAATTTTGTGCAAGGATTAGAATCATATGATAGGATTTTCAGAATATGAAACAGAAATGAGGCAAGATTTTCCTCACCCTTCATTTCAATTTACAGAGAACGCTATTGTACTGAATTCTTGCACCATGTCATTGGAGAAGCTACATCTTCCAATGAATATTCATGCTAAACTCCTGCTAATTTAACCTTTTTATATATTGTTGTTGGTTTTTCTATAAAATTCTAATTTATTTTGGTCAAGTGCTTATACGTCATGCTGGTTTGCAATGTGTGTGTTCCCCTCTTGATATCTCCTTCCTTTCCCACTTCATCTTGTAAAATAGACCGCCAAGGGGCAATAAAGTCATTTGTTGGCAGCTGTATATGTCTAGGGTGCAATAAATACCAAGGAGACAGAGAAAAATCTTTTTACTCTTGGTGATACATGGAGACATAAAGAAGAATGGTAACCAAATACTTTTTGAAGGAAAGATGATATGGGGGCGTCGAAAGCAGTGTTGCTTCACAGTATAAATAAATACATTTGAATATCATAGGCTTGGCCTGTCACTTTGGAGCTCTAAGTAAGAGGCTTGAAGATAGCAGTCATGGCAGCTCACAGCAAGATTCATAAAACTCTTAGGGCAGCATCCTTTCCATAAGACGTATTACATGCCAGGACACCACCTTAACATGCTTGTGGACCATATTTCCTGAGGAGCCTAATTTCTGTGGACAGATAATGGGGTATTAGCCTTCTTGATTATTATGACTCTCCTCCAAATGGGACTAACACAGCAGTATTCCAGCACTTCCAGTCTTCCATTATCTTCTGCTGACTTCAGTAGTAGTAATCTTCAGTGGTTTGCAAACTTTTCAATCTCTGGAGCCCTTTGCACTCCTAAATTGAGTCTTAAGGAGCTCCGTCAGCACTTGCATGGAGTTTCAGGAAGCCCCAGAGTGCTGATGCATATACAGAATGGCACAGCTCCAATCAACGGATGGCCACTTATGGTGTGTTCATGGAACCCCTGAAGAGGTCTCAGGGATTACCAGGATTCTTAGGCGAACACTTTGAGAAATACTGGTTTAGATGAATGTTTGCAGAACAATGTTATGCCTGTTTTTTTGGAAGTAAATCCCATATATTCAACCAGGCTTACTCCTTGGTAATTGTGCATAGAATTGAAGTTCTACAGTACAATCCTATGCACGTCTACCTGGAGTAGCTCCTACTGGAATTGATAAGACTTTCGCCCAAGTTAAGTATGCATAGGATTGCACTGCACGTTTTTTGAGATGTTGAACCACTCTGGAAAATAGTGGGCTGGACACATACTGTCCCTAGGTCGTGAAGCACGTGTGTTGAGGCATCTCATTTTTTAATTTGAATGACGGTATGCAATCTTGCTTTGGGACTCAGAAGATACTGGCCTCAGAAGTATGACCTGTGTCAGAGTCTGGATGCAACTGAAGCTAAGTATTTTAGGAACATTTAGAAATTATGAAGTTGAGGCCAGAGAAAGTGGGTCTCACAGTGATTGATAAAGTTTAAGGAAAGGAGGTAGGGTGTAGGTGGCCAATATATGTGGAAATAACATTCATGCCTAGTGGCCACAGCACACCCACTTAAAGGGTTGGAGACAGGTAAAATTACCACAGGCCTGGGGGTGGTACTGAGCTGGAAATAGATTCAAGGCTTAATCAAGTGGGACTAATGTTGGCCTTTGTAATTCTAAATTATGAGCAGGAAAAGGCATATGACCTATTGGAGAAAGCTGACAGTGACCAATGGGTAATATTTGTGGCTTAAAACATCAATGGTAGAATCACTGATTGATCACATTATTTTTGAAAAGAAGGACACTGGAGATCAAGCCTGTTTTTTACCTTTAAAACCTGTTTACTTACTTATCCCAGATGTAAATGTATGTAGGTAGTGGGGAAGGTTCTTACTAAGTGGTGATGGAGATGTACTCTGCATATGCTCAAGGGCAACCCCTTTTCATTAGGTTTCTCATGTTCCAACATGGAACATGTTTTCAGTGCTAGGACTCCAAGACTCAGTGCGCAGTTTCCACAGGTCAGTCCTGGTGAATTATGGTTCATGACTGTCTCTCTCACCAGTTTCTCTGGTAGTTGAAGAGATTGCTTTATCCACAGTTTGATCCATTTGCTAGCAAGGGCGAGCAAATTGTGGGTTCTGTGAGCCCATTGTTTTTGTGTGTGATCAGTTCCCAAATGACCTCTAACTGCCATGGGAAGCTGGGTTTGGAAACAAAAGAGGAGGGGTTTGCTGTAGCACGCGTATTCTGGTTTGACCGAAAGAACTCTTGCAGCAGTCTCTTTAGCACGCTGGAAATAGTTGCAGTTGCAATATATATAATTAGCTTCTAGCACATGCCGTTGCTGAATATTGGCAAGGGCTGAGTCAGAGGGAGGAGGCACTGAAATGATTAGGGTGAGCGCATCTAGTGAACCAACTGGGAGCCCATTAGTTGTTCAGGCATGCTTTTGTGTTTCCTTGAAGGACTCAGGGACAAGGCTGGTGTCTCTCCAGCCCAAAGCCTCCAATATTGTTTGTTCTGTGGCTTATTTGTTGCATTTTTGCATCCCGGTCTTGCTTGCCAGGATATGTATGGTTATGGCCACCCAAGACTCAGTTGACAAAAGTAGAGGACAGAGGCTTAGCAGGTATCGGTAATCTTAGGTGCTTTAATTTCTCCTGCAAGTTTTCAGTTGGAAAATGGGAGGACAAAGTCCTGAAGCGTTTATACACAATTGAAGGAAAAGTCTCTAAGATGGTATCAAATTCTATCTGCTTTCTTCTCCAGTCTTGCTAACTCTCATGTTGTTCACCACTGTGTATACTTGACTGCTGTCAGGTTTTGGCCCATCTAATTCCTACTATGTAATCTATGAGAAACAGAGACCAACTGCCATCATCTAAAATTGAGCCCGGTAATACTTTGAAGTCAACTCCCAGAGTCAGCATTCCAAGCATACCTGTTATGTCACAGGTATCATAGGTGTTGTATGGCTCTAATTATCAAAATATGATCGCCCTGTTGGGAACATAATGGATGAAACCATGGTGAGAACAATGTTTTGAAATCCTGGCAATTAGCTCAGATTTTTTTTCAGGCCAGTGGGAATCTTGTGCTATAGGTATTAGTTGGAGATGTGCCATCCAGAATCCAGGTTAATGCACTAACTTAACAAGGCTCTTCTTTCCCTCAAATGACATTGAGCAATGGCCTTTGGAGAATACCAGCAACAGATCTCTTTTGCTCTGCTCACATCATCATTGTGGATCGTTGCTGTAAATTTAAAGGAGTGGCATGGCTACAAAGCTGATGCCTTGGTATGTATGTATGAAGTAAAAAGGAAAAAAAAATCTTATTGTGTAATGGTTTGGCTTCCTAGTGCTGCTTTAAAAATAGTAGTTTTAAAATATAGTCAAAGTGATCAAGTGGCAAATGACAAAGGAGTGAAGAACCCGTACCATGTCACAACCTGGTTTTCAAACTTTCACTCAAAAGGAAGACGACAAGGCACAACTTTGAATCTAAACCAGGAGTCTCCAAACTTTTTGGTCCGAGGACCGCATCAAGTATTTGGCATGGTGTCAAGGGCCAGAAAAATAAATAAATTTGAATTTATAAAATTTAAATAAATACATTTGAGATGGAACTTAGATGAATGAATGAATGAGCTCAAAGTTCCAGGATTTCTCCAAGCACCAACACACACCACAGACATAAAGCACACACTCAGATGGACCCCCATTTCCCCACCCCACAAGCAGCTTACTTCTGAGGAGTAAATACCTCAGAACCAGTACATCACAGGAAACACCCCGTATGTGTTCTGAGGGCCAGGGAAGACTCCCCGATCCTCAGAAAGCCTTCTAAGGCCTTCAGAGGCCCAAAAACGTCACTTCTGGTTTTTCAGAAAACCAGGAAGTGATGTTTTTAGTTGTTCTGAGGGCCTGGGTGCACATCCAACCCAGACTGCAGAATACCCTCCCTCCCGGTTACATTCGGTCGAATGGGCCAGGGGACCAGAGGCTTTCCACAGGCTGGATAGAGGCTTGCCTCTGATCTAAACCAAGGTCTCAGTTCATCACAGTGTTAAGAGTCAATTTCATGCCACTACTGCTGACTTCACACTGGAACAAAAAATGGTTGTTTGCAGTCTGACAAATGATTCAAGCATGGGTTTGTGTATTCCACAACTGCATCATGTAAGACAGTGGTCTGGGACCCACCAGTGGGTCATGACCAAATTTTTGGTGGTTTGCGAAACTGACAGGGCAGATCAGGCTATGTGCATCAAGGGTTAAGCAAGCTGCTGCTTGGGAGAAGAGCACTACTGCCCAAACACCTTTATAGCCGCACCCCTTGGCATTTATAAATCAGGCAGCAGCCTCTAGGGCAGTGGTTGTCAAACCGTGAGCCGTGGCTCCCTGGGGACTCACAGAAACCAGCCATGGGAGCCATGATATCCTCACGAAACACCTGCCACCCTATACAATGTATAGGATTGTAATCCTAATGGGGAGCCATGGCCAATGGCCCAGTAGGTCAAGGGAGCCACCAGTTGAAAAAGCGTTAAGAGTCAATTAGAGCTTAAGTCAATTAAGCCCTACTGCTCTAGGGCTCTAAAAAGTTTGAGAACCCCCAATTTAAGAAATTAGCTGGCCCCATGTTGGCTTTTTGTGTCGCTTCTCTTGAAGATGTGACCGGGAAAAGGTGTCGGTCATAACTGGAATTCTTAGCTACTTAATGGTAGGAAAGCAGAATTGGTCTGGAAAAAACGGAACCCCTTTGCATGACATTTTATGATATTAAGTGGTCCTGCAGTCTGACAGACAGCCCAATCCTAACCAATTTTCCTGTGCTGATGCAGCCACAGTGCAGCCCCAAGGTAAAGGAACAAATGTTCCCTTACCATGAAGAGGCCCCTGTGACTGCCTCCCCCACCACAGGATGCAGCGCACACCCGTTGGCATGGCTGCCTTGACGCTGGAAAGTTGGTTAGAATTGGGCTGTCACCTAAATCCTTGTGGCATTTTTGTTTAGTCACAAGGACGAAAAAATCCTATTTTCAAAACAGTTGCAGCTTGAAGACAATGCAGGGCAGGGTAATTGTGTCTGACCGCCCTATTCTTCCTGAAATGTATCCCTGTAGTAGCTTCCTCTTGACATTATTCTTGGTAGAACAACCGCAGAGTGTAACCACACCTTGCTAGTGCCTGTGACAAATAAAAGCTTTACTGAGAGTCAGATGGTGACAGAGAGACAGTCTGACCGTCCCATTCTGCCCTTCCATAGCAATCTATGTACAACACCCAGAACTCAGCCTTCCTGCTGACATTTCCATTTTTTTATTAGGGCACTTTTCATCAAAGACCAAATGTCCCACAAGCTAGTAGCTCACTCATGGTAACAACATTGGTCCCAAGACTGTAATATTCCAACTGTTGATAGATGCACCCGTCAGTTAAATTGTCAATGTCTCTCTACAGAATTCCTCATTTTATAAGAAACCAATCCAGAGCCTTGCCCAAGTCACACAGGAAATGTGATGAAGAGATAGGAAATGCCATTAGAATTTTTTTGGTTCACTTTGGTGCCTGACTCCTGTATCACTCAGATGGCAACAGGCAGAATTCCAGGAGGGCAACTGAATATTGTACGTGGCTTCTAGTTTTTTGCTATTGGTCCATTGTTTTTAAAGAGATTATGGTCCCAAGAGGCAGTCTGACAGTTTCTACAGCATGATCTTACCCACGCTGCTGTAGTCACCAGCCAAGCCACGAACCGTGGGACAGGATGATACCTTATATAAGGCTGCTATCCTATGCTCACTTACCTGGGAGCATGATCCATTGAACTTAATGGGATTTACTTAGAACATAAGAACATAAGAACAGCCCCACTGGATCAGGCCATAGGCCCATCTAGTCCAGCTTCCTGTATCTCACAGCGGCCCACCAAATGCCCCAGGGAGCACACCAGATAACAAGAGACCTCATCCTGGTGCTCTCCCCTACATCTGGCATTCTGACTTAACCCATTCCTAAAATCAGGAGGTTGCGCATACACATCATGGCTTGTACCCCATAATGGATTTTTCCTCCAGAAACTCGTCCAATCCCCTTTTAAAGGCGTCTAGGCTAGACGCCAGCACCACATCCTGTGGCAAGCAGTTCCACAGACCGACCACGCGCTGAGTAAAGAAATATTTTCTTTTGTCTGTCCTAACCCGCCCCACACTCAATTTTAGTGGATGGCCCCTGGTTCTGGTATTATGTGAGAGTTTAAAGAGCATCTCCCTATCCACTCTGTCCATCCCCTGCATAATTTTGTATGTCTCAATCATGTCCCCCCTCAAGCGTCTCTTTTCTAGGCTGAAGAGGCCCAAACGCCGTAGCCTTTCCTCATAAGGAAGGTGCCCCAGCCCCGTAATCATCTTAGTTGCTCTCTTTTGCACCTTTTCCATTTCCACTTCTGAGCAGACATGCATAGGATTGTGCTGTTAGACTGACTTAGTGGAAATGCCAGAAAGAAACCACAGAGTTCTTCTTCAATTCTAAAGTGATCCAAATAAAAATAATAAAACAAGGTCATGTCAGCTTGGAAAGAATGAAGTAGCTAGATGGCTCTATCGGTTTTTATTTTCTTTCTAAAGACATTGAGTGTTCCATATGTTTAGTCCTAGGGATCCCTCCCCCGAGCAGTTTACAAAGTAAATTTTAAAAGCAAGACACAAAACACTATGACAATGTACAGCAATTTTAAAAAAATCATACAGGATCAGACGAAAACACAGCAAAATGGCAGGAGTGCAACAGAAACAATATCTAGAAGCAAACTGCACTACCCCTGAATGTTTTCATAAACAACTAGGTTTTCCCTACTGGCCAAAAGCAGTGGATGTGTCAGGTGAGTCTCCCTTAGGAAGATATTCCCCTAAATGCAAATTCCCCTGGCTGAAAAGGCCCTGTTTCTCTTGCTCATTCCCCTCACTTCTTGGCTTTTGAGTGAAGCGGACAAGGAGGAGGTGATCCTTCAGCTATCCTAGCCCCAAATTGTTGAGGGTCTTAAATGTTGGCAGCAGCATTATGAGTGAAGCCCAGGAACAAATTGGTAACCAGTGAAGTTGGAGTGGCAGTCATGTTCTGTGCACTGTGCAGTGAGTCCAGGGTTAAGAACCTGGCTGCTGCACATGGAGATGGGAATCCCAATCTACAACCCACTCAAGATGGTAGATTGGAGCTCATCTCACCATCACTGGCTTTCATGCACTGGCTTTTGTGGGACAGGATGATACCTTATATAAGGCTGCTCATTCTCCCTGGCTATGAGCCTTCCTTCTTTGCCTCTTAGCCTCAGACTGTTGGCCAAGTGTCTCTTCAAACTGGGAAAGGCCATGCTACACAGCCTGCCTCCAAGCGGGCCGCTCAGAGGCCAGGGTTTCCCACCTGTTGAGGTCCACTCCTAAGGCCTTCAGATCCCTCTTGCAGATGTCCTTGTATCGCAGCTGTGGTCTACCTGTAGGGCGCTTTCCTTGCACGAGTTCTCCATAGAGGAGATCCTTTGGGATCCGGCCATCATCCATTCTCATGACATGACCGAGCCAACGTAGGCGTCTCTGTTTCAGCAGTGCATACATGCTAGGGATTCCAGCACGTTCCAGGACTGTGTTGTTTGGAACTTTGTCCTGCCAGGTGATGCCGAGAATGCGTCAGAGGCAGCGCATGTGGAAAGCATTCAGTTTCCTCTCCTGTTGTGAGCGAAGAGTCCATGACTCGCTGCAGTACAGAAGTGTACTCAGGACGCAAGCTCTGTAGACCTGAATCTTGGTATGTTCCATCAGCTTCTTGTTGGACCAGACTCTCTTTGTGAGTCTGGAAAACGTGGTAGCTGCTTTACCGATGCGTTTGTTTAGCTAGGTATCGAGAGAAAGAGTGTCAGAATATTTGTTAAATACTATAATCCAGTTGGATTAGGCATTTATTTTGTTTCCACCCTAAGAGAGCTGTACAAAGCCATTTGTTTTGACAGGCAATAAGGTAAAACACAACAATGCTATCATTACATATTCAAGGAGGTAATTGACTTACAAGATTGGGTGCCCAATCCTAACCAACTTTCCAGCACCGAGGCAGCTGCAATGCAGCCCCTTGGTAAGGGAACAAATGTTCCCTTATCTTGAGGAGGCTTCTGTGACTGCTTCTATGGCTGATGACTGCATCAGTGCTGGAAATTTGGATAGGATGAACCCCTAACTCAGTTGACAGAGGCAAGTGAATTTCAAATGTGTTTTAAGCAGTTGTGTGTAGTGATGAAAAATACTTTGGGGGTAGTAGTTGGAGTTCTTTCCATCTGCCTTGCACATTTTTATCTCACATGTATTTTTATCACCACCCAGTCCGTTGGCCTCTGTGGGTCCCAGAATGCCTTGTGGAAGCAACTTCCAGTCTGCAGCTGCAACTTCTGGTTTGCTGCTGTGACTTTCTGTTTGCTTCTGCAAGGCATTCTGGGGTCCTCGGATGCCAATGGGGGGGTGGGCTAGGTGTGACCCAGAAGCAGACTCTGATGGCTCCCGGTAATGCTTAGTGGTGCAATAGTGAGCATCAGGTTGAGAGCCAGCATGTGGTGGGTCATGGCACTACAAAGTTTGAGAAGTGTTGGTGTATTTCACTTGAGACAAAATTGGTTATTGCGATTAATGTTGTCTTTGTAGTGGTATATTTCTGTTCTTTTATGTCCCTTATTTTTAAAAATTTCTAATACTAAAAGAATACTAACTTTTGTAGTTCGCTTCTGCCCTCTAGGTTGAACATGTCTCAGCGCAGTTTGCAACAGATAAATAAAAACTAACACAAACACAATCAAAACCAGTCTCAACAATTATGCCACTGCGCCCCATTGTTCTAGTTTCTCCGTTGTTTGTAGAGTTACTGGGCGGGAGGAAAGCAGGGATGCTGGTTGCCAGGAAGCCTTTCTGAGATCCATTGGCTTTTCTTCTTCTGTCTAGTATCACATCAAGGTGAGGCACATTGAGTTGCTGCCAATTTTGAAGTCCCCTTGTTTCTCTCCGAACAGGTCTGCCCAGTTTGTGTATGAGCAAAATTAAGGTGAGCTGTACACTATGCAACTCTTAGGTTAGGGCAGACTGATCGCTACATGCTTTACAGTTCCTGTTTTACTACTTCCTCCTGTGCTCTCTTGGCATACTGATCTCAGTGAAAATGGATTATAGAGTTTAGTGAACAGATCTCTTACATGTAGTGGTAACAATAGCCTCCAAGCCCCAAATCAATCTTGCAGTTTGATACACATTTGTATATACTTGTGGGCTTCCTCACTGAGTTGCTGGCAATGCTTGATTTGCAGAGGTTAACAAATGGTACTTTCCCTCGGGTTTGAGCAGTTTTTGCAGGCTTCTATATGAGTTTACTTACTGAGTGTATCCTTTTCACTTTTTTCCAGACAACGCAGAACAGTTTAATGGAGCTCACAAACAGTGTTTTGTTCAGGCACTGACCCAGATGAAAGCTACCAAGATTTAATAGTGTAACATAGGATGGTAGTGGGATAGCAGCTATAGTCCCTCAGAATATCTTCGTTAAACTTCAAGAACCTATGTCAAAACTTGGTTGCACTAACAGAAAATATATGCCAAAGGTTGACCACTCAGTGTCTTCAGAACACTCACAGAGTTGGAAGCAAACCCAGTGAATCATCTTCTTCAGTGATTTTCATGGAAACCTTTGGGAAATGCTTTCCACATTTTTTCGGCTGCCATGGAGCCCCTGCACATTTCGGAGGACTCTATGACATATTCTAGGGCCCACACTCCATTCATGTAGGGTTCTGGCCAGGCCTGTTGGGTCTCCCATTGATCGATATGACCTGAGCATAGTCTAGAAGAGTACTTCTCAAACCATCTGATGTGCCCGAGACCAGCAATTTTTTTCCAATGTGCCAAGCGCCTTATCTGTGCCTTATTATTACAGTTATCTCTTTTTTCCTGACAATTTGCCAGCAACTGATGTCTTGTGGACTGGCACCAGTTCACGAACCTCCACTTTGAGTAGCTGTTGTCTAGAATACATTCAGGACTCTCCTATATCTGAATAATATGGTGGAAATTTGCTTTGGGGGGGAAAAAAGGCAAAAAAATGGGTGGCAAGGGGAGTGGATTGTAGTGGGTCATTTTCACCCCTTGATCCCCCACTCAGTGGGTAGAATATTGAGAGTGTTGGCAAGTTCTCTTCCATGGACACCTGTTTGCCTTTATTGATCTTCTCTTTGAGGAACTCTGATAAGCTTCCCAAGAAGGTTCTCGAGAATACAATTTGGAAACAGCTGCCTAATATTTTCCCCCCAAAATACAACCCTGGTAGCTGTCTATCAAATTCTTTTCTTAAAACATTCTACACAGGTGATTACTAAGCAAGATAGGAGATTGTACACCCACTTCCCTTTCAATGTCAGGTTGCAGCACAGCTCTGTATGACCTATTTCTGCACACTGTATTATAAACCTATGGAAGTATCTGATATCTGTGCATCTGAAATCTTTAACAAATTGGCTCTTGTAATTAAAGACAGCAGTGCTCTCTCACCTTCATCATGGCAGTTGTCACAATATTTAAAAGCTGTTGCCTTATCACCTGAGTAATAACCTTTCCTTTGGACTTTCAAAAATAACAAGTTCCTTCAACTCCTCCTCTGCATTATGTATTCTAACCCACTACCATTCTTTACAATCAGTGCTTTTGGAAATTCCCCCAGAATTTGCCAGGATCCTTTCACCACTGTTGAAGTGCAGTCACCTCTATCAATAAAATTCCTGCACTCTTGATGAGCACATCAAAAAGTTGCACAACATTTGAGGGAGGAAGTAGATGTTATATTGAAACTGCAGGGGATTGTCAGTAACCTGCTTGGAACTGCTCAGTTTGACTACAAAGAAAATTTATTTTTCCTCCATGATGGAACTTCTATCAGTAGCCACATCCATGAAGAAGCAAAGAGTAGGGCATTTAGAAGATTTTTGCATAGGTGACCAGAAGAAGCCAATAAGTCTAATCATAGCAGGTTGTTGTAACGCTTCATTTCCTTATTTCATTGTTTTAAGGGGGGGGGGGGGAATTGCGCAATCCTAAAGAAAATAAAAATGTGAAGAAATTTATTTTATTGTTTTAAAATGCAAAATTACAAAAATACAAATCCAGAAGAAACATGAATTTCAAGACTTACTCCAGAAAACCTATCTGGTAAAGTGGATCCTCAAAAAGCAGGGTGAAAATAAAGAACATTTTCATTGTTCAATTTTCATGTCTTTTGTATGTTCATACATGCACAAAACTCTGTGGTTTGTCTTGTCCTTTCTTCCTCTGTCTCATTCAAGTTGTCCCATTACAAGGAATGAACTGAAGTTGTATACAGGATTTTTCTGCATTTTCTCATACAAGAACACACAACATGGATGGCAAAAGTTGTAGCTTCTCTTCTTTTGCATGCCATTTTTGGTACAGAATTTATTTATACCCTGTACTAAGAACAAGCAAGACTGAGGGTGCAATGAGCTGGTGCTGGGCCAGTGCAAGTCCCTTGCACCAGCCTGGGAGCGCCTTACTTGCCTTACCGCACGTTTGTGCATCCTCTAGTGTTGGCTGGGCTGGCACAAGGACGTATGCCGGCCTGCGGGACCGAATCCAGCCCCCACACCGACACAGGTGGGTAGGTTTGCACCAGCCTCCTGAGGCTAACACAGTGGTCTGGTGAGGACAGGGGGAGGACAGAATGGTGGTGTTCTGGAGAGGGTGGGTGTCGGATGGGTCTGTGGGTGGCCCAAGTCTCGGTGGAGGGTGGAGCCAGGGTCTGACACTTAGGCCGGATCTTAATCCCACTCCTGGGCAACCAGGTGCAGTGCCAGGCTGCTCGAATCTGTGCCACCTAAAGGCCCAGATCTGAGTAGCCCCATAGGGGCTGCTGCTGTGTTACCCAGGGTAAGGGGAATTAATTCACCTTGCCCCAGGCTGAGCTGCATCTAGCCCCAACCCTACACTGGATACAGCACTAGGCCTATTGGGCTGACCATCTCTTTTATCAAATTCCAGTTTACACTGGAATAATCCAGTTGGTTTCTGTAGGCTTGAGAGTAGACTATTTTCTCATAAATGAAGAAGCAAAATTTCAGCTATTTTATGGCGCATGTGGAAATAATGCCTGGGACTACAAAAATGGTATGGCATAATTTGCATTTGCTTCATAGCCATCCATTGGCTTGGCATTATCCTGGTGTCATATGGGCTTCTTGATTTTAGAGCAGCCTCCAAACAAGCTGGGTATCATATTGCAATGGCAAGAAAAGCAAAACTGAGAGGTGTAAGGAAAAAAAACACAGATTTGACAAGCTGATTTCCAAGTTTTCCACTGCATTTTAAATCATTGTGTTCCACATGAAAGTCAGACAGCATCTAAATCACTGAGAAAATAATCTTATGGGATTTAATCTCCATCTTATTTCGTAGGGCAAAAAATTATTCAGCTATTGTGCACGTTAACTAATGTGAAGAGTGCCGCTTAAATGAAGTGCTGGGAAACTTGAGGGCAAGTGCTTTCTTACACTTCTGGGAAGTCTTCTCTGCAGTAAGCTAAATGTTGCAAATGAAATCGGTCTGTTTACTCAGCATATAGATGTTGAGCAGTTCTCAAGAAGAGTGTGCTGGGAAGTGAGCTGGGCACCGTATGACCTGATGCCATTGGTTTTATCTTTTAAGTACCATAGCTAGGAAAAATATACTTCCGTCTGAGAACAACTGTGCACACATCTGCTCAATGGCAGGCTCGTGGAATAGCCTTAGTTGAACCATAGTTTTTTGCCTGTCAAATGGGAACATGTGGTGAGGACTGCGAAGCGTGCTGCCGGAAATCCTGAACATAATTACTTGGAAGGAGGTCTTGGTGAAATTGGTTGGACATCTTAGTCAATCCAGTGTTTTGGCTGTAAAAAGGCAATAGAATTTATTGCTAACAAGATGGACCTGTGGAAAGATGTTGCATGTTCCCAGACCTAATGTGCCCCCCCCCCAGCTTGTTAAAGTTTCACGCAGGCCAGTTCCCCCCTCTTCCCACCCCTCTTCTGCTGTTGGCTTTTTTTCCTGCTGCCTCTTAATATGGGGGGGGGGGAGGTGCACTGCTCAGTCTGCATCAGGCTTTCTTTCCTTTTTTAACCTTTTAGTTTCCACATCTCTGTACTTCTGTGTGGTTCTTTGAGTATGTAACCACCACTTTATTTTGAAGGGTCACATTTTGCTTGCAATCTGAAAGGAACTCAACCATATGCATTTACTGAGTAGAAAACATAGATAAGAAACCTGACGGTCTTTTGTGTAAGGAAGATTTTTCCCATGGATGGACAGAGCCAATTAAAGGACATTTGACTCTGAAGCAGTTTCTGCCTTGGAGGGCAGACGACTTATGGGTATCTCGAAGGGCTGCAACCTGCATTGGACTACGTGCTGCTTTCATAAACCACCATTCCAGAGAAAGCTTGCTGGTGCCATAAAATTCTGGCATGCAGATAGCACATGTGATTGATCTGACCCTGCCCAGTTGAGCCACCAGGTGCACATATTTTCCGAAATGACAGAAATCCTGCAAACGTAAAAATACAGAGCATAAGGTCTGCACTACTCAGTCTGACCAAAGGCTCCTTAGCCTAGCATTCCGGCTCCCAGAGGGACAGCGAGATGTCTCAGACAATCTCACAAGCAGGACATGAGGCTGATGACAGCCGTCCCCATTTGTCCCCAGCACCTGGTAGAGGGATATCGCCTCCAAGTGCAGCATCCATTTGAGGGCAACATGTAATACCTGATAGATTAGCTTGATGCTTGAGTGTATTTAATCCTTTTTTACGCCATTGGGCAAAAGCACATCTTGTGCCAAAGTGCTGCATGAAGGACAAGTTTAAGAAGTGCTTGGTTTTAATTTGTCCTAAAACTTATTATCAGTTGATTTTGCTGGATGACCCGCAAGTAATAGTGTTTTGAGAGGGAGGGAATAAGAGAAAGCAATTGATAAATCCTTCCCTCCCTATTGCTACTGTCATTAACTCCCTTATCTATGTGATCCCTTTGGGGTTGACAAGGCAGGGACAGCTGGTTTCTGCCAGGCTCTGACATGCCTGAGCAAGGATCACAACTCGACTGGGACTGTAAGTTGTTTGGTGGGGAGGACACTGTAAGAGAAGACTGGTTGGGTGATTGAGTTAACTGTTCCCAGACCCTCTGTGGATATTGAAACTCATGGATAATCAAATCTGCAGATCTGAGCTATCAGGGGACCTCTGGATGCTGCCAGAAATGTTCTGATGTGCAAGGAGGCTGTGCACGTGCCTCAGAAGGGCTGCTGGAGCCTTCTGAGACATGCTTCTGGTTTTTTTGCTAAACTGGAAGTATGTCTCAGAAGTCTCCAGCAAGCCTTCTGAAGCGTTGTACGCAACTCTTCTGCTAATATCCGGGAGGTATAGTGGGGCCCTCCTGACCCCTGTTGGGTCAAATCTGCGGGTCCTGAAGCTGCAGATAAGGAGGACCAATCTGTAAGTTTATATGGCAGTTTCCCTTCTTGAACACCAATTTACTAAATGTGTTTGTCATGTTATAAAGCTGTGCCTTAAGTGGGTTGCGCAAGGAAAGGGGAGATAAGTAAGACTCTGCCTAGAAAGCATCCACCATCTGAAAGGAACCCTTATGCCAGGGAGGGACTGGAACAGGTCACAAGAGGAACCTCATCAGCACTCAAGCAAAGCAGGGTGCTGGCAACTCACTGCACCAGACACAGACTGAGAACCAGGCAATATGGGTTTGATCCTAGTCAAGGGAGTTGCCCAGATAAGCAAGGCTGTCACCTTTTGCATGATTGACCAGGAACAAAAAAGGAGGGGGAGGCAGGTCTAGAATACATGCCGGCTACTCTACAAAGAAGGTCTCTACCCACGCAACCACAGCAGAAGATAAGCAATGTGCTCCTCATCCAGCATTTAACACCTTGCATCACCGAAACAGGCACACCTGACTGGGAGGCTCACCAGAGGGAGCATTGCATGGGCCAAGCACTGGGCTGGCATGTGACATAGGGCACCCATTGCAGAGGCCTGGCCAGCTAGCACACCCATGCATATTCCATGCTGTTTGCTTCATCACTGACACCTACCAGGGTGGCTATTGGTTTAGTGCTCCTGCTGTCCCCCTGCCACTACTAGCGATATACCATGTCAGCAGCGAACAAGAGGCTCATGATCATTGAGGGGCATCCTCCCCCTGTGGAGTCCAAAAAGTCAGGGAGTGAGGATGCTCTGGACTCAGGGCAAAGAGGCCCCCCCCCACCTCTGAGGCCTGCCTTGAGCCCAGTTGGGGAAGAAACAACTAAGGTGGGAATAAGAGGTCTCTATCTGCCAACAAAGTAATAGGAAGTGTGATCCAGGCAAGGTTTTCATTGAATGGTGATAGAGTAGCATCTGAAAAAGAAACATACAAGTGGGGTTGCTTCCATGCTGATAACAGAGACACATTTGATAAACCTGGTCAGAATGGAGTTGGGGTAGATACATGAGCCTGAAACATTTTGGGCAGTGCCTGGGAGAGAGATAGTTCTGCTCTTTGGTGCCTGATTAGCGATAGTCTGCAGATTTACAGCCCAATCCTGTGCTTCCCAGTGCCGAGGGCTGTAGTGGTGCTGAAATGGTTACTGCTGCATCCTGAAGTAGTGCAGGGTCTACACCCTGTAATCCCCAGGTGGCTCCGATGCATCTCTTCGGATCTGTGCCTTCTATTGAGCAGTTGCAGATTCAAGGAGACCCACGTTGGGTCTCCTGGGCCAGAAGGTGGGTTAAGATATGGTGGCAGGGTGTGACACCATCTCCACTCCCTCCCTCCCTGCTCCCTCCCCCACCATGCCATCTCCCGCCCTCCCCCGCCCTGGAACATCTCCTCACCGCCCTGACCTTACCAGTCCGCCACCCGGTGGTCGTCACTCCTCCATCTGGTGCTGGCTTGGCGCAGGCTCACACTGAACCAGCACCAGAGCTGGCCCAGCAGTAAGTGTCGCAGGCATGTCTTATGGCATGTTTGCAACTCTGCACGCCATCGCTGGGCCAGCACAGGCCGAAAAGGTTTGGGCCCTTAGTCTCCAATAGCTGACACATCAATTTCATATCACAGAATAAATGTATGCAACTTTAGCTTGCCATCAACTGTTCCTGGAATGTCTTCTGCTCCCTTAGGAAGCAGGAATTGACTCACGATCAGTGCACACACCTCCAGTGCTCTGTAGATGTTGCATAAAATGGGTGTACTTCTGACCCCATCACCTCATTATGCTGTCATCACACTAAGTTCAGCTTTAAAATGCTTCCGCAATTGAAGACATTTTGCTGGGTGTAAGTAAGTGCTTGGTTTTGGTTTCACCTGATTAGTATGTGTTTTGCTTAGAAAGTAAACAGGGATGGAGGGAAGGACATTTCTAATTGCATATATTAAGTTTTAGACTTAATATATGCATTTAGGAATATCCAGGGACCGGATATAGCATTTTGAGGAACATCAGTAGGATTACACAAAGGAAATACTACTGTGATTTGGGAATGCTTTGCAGGCTACTAGGAATAAGCCATTAGGCTCATAACTAGATGTTTCGTGTGGATGGGCCTTTTAGTGAATATTAGCCACTCGCCAACCACCAATGGTAAGCCATTTCAAAGCAGGTGTGCTAGTAGCAAGCTAACGTGTAGCTTAATGCAGTGGTTCTCAAACTTTTTAGCACCTAGACCCACTTTTAGCATGACAATCTGTTGGGACCCACTGGAAGTGGTGTCATGGCCAGAAGCGACATCATCAAGTGGGAAAACTTTTAACAACCCCATATGACAAAATCAAATTAAGTGAGTAAATTAAAAGTTTACAATAAGCATAACTTTAAAAATTTATTTAAAATAATGAAGAATCCTCCTACCCCCCCCAGCTGTTGTTAATTAGTAAGGCTATTCAATGGAGCTTACTCTCAGGTAAGTGTATAGGATTGTAGCCTGACAGTGCAGTTATGATTGAGTGCTCTGCTAGTGCAGCAGCCGCTGCACTGACATTGTGCAGTGTACAAAATGTTGCAAATGTACTGTAAAGCACATTTGGAACTATTGGAAGGCCAGACACTACACAACAAACATCGGAAAAAGGCTCGGGGCAGGCAGGAAGGCTTTTTTGATCACATGCTGGAGCTCTGCCCACAAAACGGAGCCTCCTACTACTGCTTGTCACGTTGCATTGCTGGCCTCGCTGCCAGGCAGCAGGGGCCTGCGGGGGGGGGGTGTCTTTCAGGTACTACCGGGCACCACCTCAAGTACCACCAGTGATACAAGTACCACTGGTTAAGAAACCTGATATGGATAAACCTGGGGCACGACTGATGCTTGAGATTTTCTCCAGCAGAGGGGGCAATTGCATCACTAATCCTTGCCCTCAGTAGGGAGTGCTTTAGAAGCAGGGACTCTGGAGGGGAGTCTTGCATAGCAGGTTGTGCTGATCCAACAGGTGCAAGGGGCAAGAGAGAAGTAAAAGTTAAGAAGAAGAAAGCCAGATTTTAAAAAAGTTATTGCCATAAGAATTCTGTCAGTGTTGAAATATTCTTGTCAGGCGAAATGCCCTTTCTTAGTTGTTTATCACCTCCCTTCTGGACTTTCAGCCTCCTCCATTTACTTCAGGGCATCTGCTGTGACATTACTCCCATTGCAGCATTGACAAGAGCATTAATTAGCTCAGACTGCATATTTTGTACAAATTGGGCCAGGTCTGTTTCCTGGACATACACTCCTTTGGACCTCAGTGGGAATCTGTGTACTGAACTAAGTGCAGAGATTTGGCAGTTGTCACTGTGTACCTTTTTTGGCTTGCAGCAATAGCAGTTCTAAGTATTTTGAGAAATGATTTGGATAATTGAAGCAACAGGAACTCTTTAGCAAATGACAAGGAGGTCTTTAGGAGCTAGTGAGAGATGTGCAGCACAAAGGCAGCTGGTCCTCTCCCGTCCTTTTCCTGAGTTTTGGTTTGGGGAGGCCTCACTTGGGACTCAACAACAGTTGGATGTCTCCATTGTTTATGGCAGCTGCTAGGTCCTGGTTCATGTTTTTCTGATTCTTTGTTATGGCAGCAATTCTTAGAAAGCAAACTCTCTGAGAACACAGCCTTTTGCCCAAGAGACTATTAATCATACAGCTAGGAGGTTGACACAGAAGGAGAGTGGCCACATGACTTGTTTGAGGTCACAAAGGTCATCACTACTGCAGCCCTCTGTTATAAGCATTCTCCTGCCACAGCTCCTCTCTTTTAAGGAGCTTCTGTGCTTAAATGTTCAAGATGACATGGTAATGTTCCTGCAATTGCTGTGCAGTCGTTTCTAGGCAAGGTGAAACACAGGGTGGAAGTGTCACAGAGCTGATATGGCAACAGGCAAAAGCCTCCATAAATAATCATAGTCCTAGATAGGCAGATCAGAGATAATGAGGAAGGAAGGAGTAAATTCAGTACATCACCTGCAGAAAGGGAAGAGAAGATGATTTGCTGTGTCTCCAATGACAAACAGAGAGCATAAGCATGAGGAGAAACTCCAGGGGAAGCATAGCCATCAAACATACGCACTTTCCACCCCCCCCCATGCAGGTGGTCCTCTTTTTTTTCAAGCTAAGGGAAAATTCATGCCAACGTTTGTTATGTAGCATATTATATATTAACTCATCAGTTAAGTGGCCAGGCAAAGATCAGGGTGTTTTAAAATTGTTTTTCCATGACTTTTCTGGGGATCAGTGTTGTTGGGCCTAAAATTCCATGTTTGTATTCTACCTTTTCTCCAAGGAGTTTTGTGTTGCATTTTAGTCTTGTAATGCTCCGGTGAGATCACTTAGGAGAGATACTGTGACAGTTCCAAAGCTTCTTGGGCCACATAATACATTATGATTTTAGATGTACATTTAAAACATTATGTCATGCACACCAACAGAAAATTGTTACATTTGAATGAGAAATATGTTTGTAAATATCTGTGTTACAAGAGCGGTCCCACAACAAAATGTACACACACATCTCCTTTGGAGTAAGGTCCACTTGACTCCGTGAGGCTCACTTCAGCATCCTCCATATCCCAAAGTTAGACTGTAGCATGCACTTCAGATCTGGGAACAACTGGTCCTTCCCACCTACTCCTCCATTAAAGTTGGAATCAAGGAAGACAAAATACACCAGGTGTCTTTCATTAAAAATCTTGTTGTCAGGAAGAGGCAAGTAACAGAATGCCCTGTGTTCTAAGAAATAAACAGTAAACAGCAAGGTCCTTTTTACAGACAGGATATGTATACATACATACAATAAATACATACCAAGTGCCTGCAGAAGGCAAAGATTTTATGTGCATATATGTTGAATAGACAGGTGACAGGTACATAATGCAGAAATGCCCTGGTACATGAGAAAACATGTAGAATGGAAAGGGAGAAGTGGCCACTCTGTTTTTCATTCTGAGTGCATCCTGAGCAACCCCACTGAATAAACATGACTGAGAACTGAAGCTAATTGGGTTATTGTCATTTTGATGGTTAACGTGAACCAAGAACTTGTCTACACTGCAGATGACCGCAATTCAAAATTGCCCAGTGTTGGCCTCCCAGGTATGTGTTATAGTAGCATCTGAACATTCACTTTTAATTACTGTGAAATGATATAGACCCCATGTATTTTTTGTATCTTGTTGAAAGTACAAATGTTTATAGGAAGCATTTGCCCCTCTTTAACAGCCCACACCTATGCATGTTTACTTAAAAATAAGTCCCATTGAGTTCAGTGGGGTTTACTCCCATGCAGCTGTATATAGGACTGTGGCCAAAAACAGTGCAGTCTAATTGATACAAAATGCCACATGGATTCCCGGGTGTTTTCAGTGTAGATGAAGCTGGTGGGCTGCTGGTTCACTTGGTTTCAGCTATGCCATGAACCATGGTCATTTCTTGGTGTAGACAAATCCTAGCAAAGTTATAACATTGGTTGGATTTTTCTCTCGTAGTAAATTCCTTGCTGGTAGTTGTCCCAGAGTTTTGGTTCATGGGTAAACACCAACCTCAGATAGAAAGGGCATATGAAGTTCCTATCTGCCTTGATGAGTGACAGGGATGCACCTGGAGGTGACAGTAGAGATCTGCTCGGACTACTATACTTTCACTATAGGAGATGGAATTTTGGCAGGTGCTGCTTGTCATGGGATATTGTTGGAAGTGTGGAAAAAAGCTGCACCTGCCAAAACTGCATCACCAATACAATTAAAGGGATAAAATCTAAGCTCTACAGTCTAGTCCTCTGACTTGTGATTTGTGCCACAAACAACATCTCTGAGTCACAGGAGATCATCCCTAGAAGCATAAACTTTGGTTATCACCATGACTTGGGGTGCAATTACAGAATAATTGTTGCAGCATTTTTAGTGGCCCATAGCATTTCATCTAGACATTTACAGATATTGGTTTTTAATCCTTGGGAGACATAATTTAGATTAAAGTGCCTGTGAGAGCTAAAATTATACTAACTGAATGCCCCAGATAATTCAGTCTACCCCAAGGCAAAACTGACAGATACTCAGCACAAAACAGCTTTCATGTACCTTCCTCAAATTTTAATATTTGAAATCACTTTGATGGTTTTAAAGTGATTACCTTTAAGTCATTTTAACAATTAATGTTTAAAAGTGGAAACAAATTCAAAAATAAAATTTTAAAGTTTAAGCTAATTTAAAAAGCAATTAAAAGCATTTCAGCAACCCAGTGTAAATGCACCCCTTGCCATCCATACTCATTTTTCATCTTCAGTATGTGCTTGTTTTTCTATTTAATTTTTTTGTTACACAGGGCAACATACATTTTGCTTCCTTAAGCAAATTCCTGGGTATATTTGGGGTGCCAATTCAAAAAATGGCATCCGTTTTGCCCTATCACATCTAGTTTTGGAGACACGGCATAGCCTCTTTAGTGAATGGTTCAAGCAGTTTCCTCATGAAGAAGTCTACGCCATGGCTTCCTCATGAGGAAGCTGCTTGAACCATTCAAACTGAAAGTGTAAAAACTGTCTACTCTTGTCAGTTTTTGTCTTCATTAGGAGCATGACAGTGGTTAGGAGATGCTAAGGAGTGCATCTCTACTGTGTGGCTCTGAGTTTGCAGTGTGGCTCCCCCAAAAGGCAATTTAGATTAGTTTTTTGTAATTCATGTCTCAAAACTTTTGTTTATCACCCGGCTGCTATCTGGCAGATTCTGTGGGATGGAAAGCAGAAAGGGAAAGTTGAGAGGTGGTTAGAATTGGGTTTTTGTTGGGGCGTTCAGGTTTTCCACTGTGAGAGTCACTGGAAAGCATTTTTCTGGCAACTTAGAACTTTTTTGTTTCTTGTTCTTTAAAAACAGCTATCTGTAAAGGAGAAGAGAAATGTTGTTAACACAAAATGAACTGGTGTTTAGGTGGCTACTAAGTAACTAAAAGGCATTAAGCAGCAAACATTCTGAGTGAGAACCTGAGGTACTTTCCTTTATATATCCAGCATCCGAGTCCACAAAGTGTTTTTCAAAATTGTCTGTATGATTACAGCTCCTCCTTTCCCTCTATTGCAAGAGGAAAAACGTGCATGTAAATCTTCAGAACTACTTTCAAATATCCATCTATATTTGAGTCGTATTCTCGGCATCAGCTGGCAGGACAAAGTTCCAAACAACACAGTCCTGGAACGTGCTGGAATCCCTAGCATGTATGCACTGCTGAAACAGAGACGCCTGCGTTGGCTCGGTCATGTCGTGAGAATGGATGATGGCCAGATCCCAAAGGATCTCCTCTATGGAGAACTCGTGCAAGGAAAGCGCCCTACAGGTAGACCACAGCTGCGATACAAGGACATCTGCAAGAGGGATCTGAAGGCCTTAGGAGTGGACCTCAACAAGTGGGAAACTCTGGCCTCTGAGCGGCCTGCTTGGAGGCAGGCTGTGCAACATGGCCTTTCCCAGTTTGAAGAGACACTTGGCCAACAGTCTGAGGCTAAGAGGCAAAGAAGGAAGGCCCATAGCCAGGGAGACAGACCAGGGACAGACTGCACTTGCTCCCAGTTTGGAAGCGATTGTCACTCCCGAATTGGCCTTTTCAGCCACACTAGACGCTGTTCCAGAACCACCTTCCAGAGCGCGATACCATAGTCTTTCGAGACTGAAGGTTGCCAACTACTACCTATGCCTAGGGATAATCCGATGATGGGCATGCAGTTTATGGAATAGTGGCACTGGCTTTAAAATATTTAAACTAGAACTTGTGTTTTGCAGAATAGTTTCAAAGCCATGAATAACTGAAATCTCCTGTGCAGTTATTGTCGGGTAATACATCCACCTGATTGCAGTAACAAATCAAGCAGTCGGATGAATGAGAGCTGATTTACAAGACCAGATTTACCTTCTCTCCTGTGCTCACTCTCAGACACACAGACTCCAATTACAGTGCTCTCGCTGTCTCTTCCCCCCCCCCTTTTCAGGCAATCAAGAATAGTCTGAAGTACAACCATTGAGAAGCAAATCTTTTGCCAGCTAACTTTTTAGTCTGGATCTCTCTGAGGTGGTAGTTATGTCTGGGCTGTAGGCCTGGAAACTGGCAAAGTGAAGACTGTTTTTGTCTTTAAATCTGCCCAACGAGCCAGTGAGGCATGTGGTAGAGGAGGCTGTAAGGGGCTGCCATCCCTGAGCAGCACTCACATGGATGGGGCCCCCCATGTCTTTACTAGAGGAAAATGCAGTGTCGTTGCCCAGACAGCAGGGGTGACTCTGTCAGTACCTTATGCTAGATATAGCTAGCCAGTTAGCAGCCACGTATGTGCATGGTGCCAACAGAACCACCTCCTGCTATCTCTTGCAAAGGCTTTGGATTCCTCCCCCTCATGTGTTACTCAGTGGCAGTGGCCTAGTGCTACCTCCCATACCTGCATCAGCCGGTTTTGAGAGCTTTAAAGACAAAAAGGGGTTCAGAGTTGCCAGTCTAGCAACCCTAATTATACTGGGATCAGACTGTAGTGGAGATTCACATGATTCAGTGTTCCTTTGTGCAGAAATGTGACTTCCCTGTACACAGAAAACTAGAATGTCTGTGAGAAAGCAAAGCTAGGACCCTTCTCCCAAAAGCTAGGTTTGTGTATATCTGTGTGAGAAAAAGCAGTCTACTCTGTTGGCACAACCTGCTGTCTTAAGTGGTACGGCCCAGCCACAGGTTTTCCACCTCAGAATGAGCCAAACTTTACATTCTGTTAAACGTGCAGTTTGTCCCTGTATATTTTTTTGTCATTGTGAACATGGATGCGTTGTGCGTAAGAAGGAGGGGGGGTTAAATCTTTCACTTCATGTCATCGTTGCAACAAAAATCCCCTCCCCCCATGAAATTGCTCTTTACCCAAGGAGGGAAGTTGCCATTGGCACCAATGATCGCTTCGTCCCTGAGGGAAGAGGGAGGGATCCTCTGCAGCAGTGGTTCTCACACACTTAGCACCGGGACCCACTTTTTAGAATGAGAATCTGTCAGGACCCACCGGAAGTGATGTCATGACCGTAGTGACATCATCAAGCAGGAAAATTTTTAACAATCCTAGGCTGCAATCCTACCCACACTTACCCAGGAGTAATTCCCATTTACTTTCATTGTTAAAAGCATACACATAGTAGCCTGTTAAAAGTACAGGTGTCACATTTCCCCAGTGTCATACCATGGTAGCATCAAGTCTAGTATATTAAAAATAAAATATTAAAATTAATGGGAACCCATTTGAATATGGCTCACAACCCACCTGGTGGGTCCTGACCTACTGTTTGAGAAACACTGCTCTATAGGGTCATGTTATGAGGCAAAAGGATTAACCCTTTCTCTGTGTTTTGTGCCATGGTCTGCATCCTGATTGCCCCACCTACAGCTGCTATTTACAGTTTAAAAAATGAATGCACAGCACCAAACTACACACTTAATGTATTGCTCAGTTTGCTCTTGATAAGGTGAAAGAATTGCCATGGCCTTCTCTTGAGAACAGAGAAAAGCATGTCTTTGTGGAGATGCAGGTGCACAGGAATCTATAATACCACCTATCTTGCTGGACCCTTTGGAACAGAATGAGGGCCTGGCACGAGACTCTGTTTTTGTCTGGTAGTTTGGCAAAGAACTCTGAAGCCTATCAGAAGGACACACATTGATTTCACAGAGCACATAATTTTGAGAATGCTAAAAAATACCATAATGTAGTAGCAATCATTAAATTTAAGAATGTTTCAGAAGGTTACCTCAAAATATTGAGCACTTCCACTCATGCACCCAGCTTGCAGCTACTGAAACATTTGTGTAAATTCCTTATTGACAATCGAGTGATGTCAGCTGGCAATTTTCTTTCATATGGTCTTCTACCATCCTGATCTAGTGAGAGAGGACTCCTACTCTTCGAAAACATAATATGAATGTGCACATAGAAGTACCCTGATAAGTTATATTCATCTTCACATGCTGAAGTTATCCATGAATACGGAGATAGGGCTCTGTTGCTTACAGATCAGTGTCTTCTATGATATGAGGATTCTCCAAAGTCTGTTTCCTCCTCTGGACAGCATCTAGAATCTTTTTCCTTGGGCCCAGTGGAATGCTGATGCTTTTCAGATCATTGTCCGAACACAACATAAGAGCTTCCAGATCTATCTTCTCCCTCTTGAGGATGGAAATGAACTCGAACATGTGTAAGGAAGCTAGGAAGGTCTCCAGGGGGCTGGTGTCAGGTTCAATGTCATCATCCAGGCCCAGTTCCACCTCATCCCATGGCAGTTCCTCCACATTCCTCTCCTGCAGGCTGTTGGCACTGCCAATGCTGTCATTGAGACTTGGCGAGCGCTGCAGGCGGTTGTGCAGTTTAGCACCTATCCTTTCCATACTGCCCTCCCCCAGCATGCTGGGATCATCCTGACCAATCCCAAATAGTCCACTGCTGACATAGTTCCTCCGGAAAACCATAGTGCCAAGCCCAGGGCGATTGAACAAAGAGTCATGACCAGAGTCAGTGCTGACCTCAGAGTGGGCCGAGTCCATGTGCAAACCTGGGTCACTTATGGCACGGGAGACGGTATCTTCTTCAGTTAGAAACATGTCCCTAATGTTGCGCCGTGTCCACTCCTTTGGACTAACGTAGGTGCCCTGCTTTACAAACATGACATCGTTGCCCAGCTGTAAGCCAGACAAGGATCTCACACTTTTTCTCCCATCTTCATAGATTTTGAATGTTCCATCGATCTGTTTCTTTTTCTCAAGCTTTTTCTGAATTTTGGTCTTGCCCTTGGCTGTGCCATGTATGGTGGCCTGAGAATATGGCAAAGAAGTCATCATGGACATCTGCTGGAGCCTCCTGCTCAAAGTGCTGCTGGAATAGCTAGAAAAGCTCATTGTGTCTGAGTGATCAGAAATCTCCTTCTTGTACCTCTTCTCCATTCGTTCATGATGCTTTTTTTGCATCTTTACACAGTCCTTGATACGCTTCTCTGCGTCCTTGAAGGCTTTGTCCTTCAGCTTGCCCACCAGCTTGGGATTGAGGCCGCTTTGCTTGGCAGCAATAGAGTCCAAATAGCGCACACACTCCATGTGACCCTTCATGGCAGCCATGTCCAGTGGTGTGTGGTAGTCATTGTCCAAACACCAGATGTTGGCCCCAAAAGACACCAGGAAGGAGAGGCAATTCAGATGACCGTTGGCTGCTGCAAGATGAAGAGGTGTGTTCCCCCAGATATCGCATTTGTCTGGGTCACCCCTAAAACAATGTGAGAAACACTGTTAGTTGTCAGGCTGACCTGTACTGCTCATGTGTACAAGTTTATTAGTGCTTACAGAAAGACAGGCACAGAACAGTCCACTCATACATCCTCATTCTCTTATGCCTACTTGTGCCTCTGATATTGGTCTATCACAGTGGTTTCAAAGCCTTTTCGAAGGACATCTTTGCAAATGGAATTATATAAAATAACCATGCGCAAGGATGCCTCATATTCATCTGTAAACTCATCCACCTGCAGATCACCGACTTCTAACACATGAGATTTTCTGTTTATACGAATCCTACTGTTGTAGGCCTTGCCTTTAGATGCATCACCTGCCAACCACTCACCACCAAAAAATCTGAGCTAGGGAGCATCTGATTATCTAAATACGTGGTGACCATATGCCTATGTTTTCATGAATGCATGGTTTATCATTAAACATACCAATTCCAAGTTTGCTTCCTCTATAACACACATTGCAGTAATGAAGCAATTAAGGGAACACATTGGTCATCAGAATAATCTTCAGGACACTGAAACAATGGGAGTAGGGCTGTGTCATTAGTCTGACAGGAACTACCAATCACCAAAGAGTGTTACCATGCCGTCAGTCCTTAGGGGAAGGTTGTAACTAACTTATGTCTATGTGATCTGATGCGAGATTGGGCAAAAAGGAGAAAACCACATACTGTACTTCTGTGCATGATTCTGCAATTTTTTAAACATAGTCACAGTGTGTCAAGGTTCTCTTGTCATTACCTACACTCTGTCTGAGTCTCTTGGTTGCCTGGAGTAGCACTGTTACCACTGGGGATTGTTAAAACAATGTGTTGGTACTTCAAGAGTCTGCAATCGGTACCCTGGGTGTTTGTAGACATGGATGAGTATATGCAATTTAGCTATGAAAAACCACTTTGTGAACTCTTCTCATTGAAAAGAGGTATACGGTATAAACATTCTTAATAAGTTTTGATTCTCCTTGTGGACAGGGTCACAATAGGAGCCTTTAAATAACCACACACTCATATGGCTGCTATGATAATGCCTCTATTACCATAATATTAACCAGCAGCTACGAAACTGAGCATGTAATCAGCTAATGTTTGCGTATATTGAAGATCCTGGCTGACTATTCATGGAAAACACCCTGTCTTTGTTCAGAGATTCTCATTCCATGGGGCCTAACCCCAGTGCCTTTGTCTCTGATTAGAATCACCCGACAGAGGTGTCAGAGTTGGCACTCAGGTTTTTTTCCCTTCGGGCTACTCTCACCAGAGACTGTCATGGGGCCCTCGGGACACGCATGCTTCTTCTCATATGTGCAAGGCTGTGGGATGGATGGTTCCCCATTGATTCTTGATCTCTGCTTGCAGAGTTCTGGGGAACGGAATGAAAAAGGCCTGTTGAAAGCCCTGGCCCCTTATGCATTATTTATTGTAGAATTTATTCACTACATTTTTATCCTGCCTTTCTCCCCCATGAGGGGTCCCAAGGCGGATTTATATCCTGAACGTACATCTTGTCTTTCCATCACAGTGTTCAAATAAAGACAGGGAGGACCCTGAGTTAGTGTCCATCGGTCTGACCTTGTTGAGGGGTCTTTACCTCACCAGCTCTTGGCAAATTGATTGTGGAAAGGGAGAGGGAACTTCTCTCCCTTTTTAAAATGTGGCTTCTTTTTCAGCCTCTTAACATTTCAAGCTGGTTGACAAGCATCGCAAGAGCCTTAAATAACCCCAGTGAAACATTTCTGGTTACCATAATATAGGTAAAACATGAGTTCTTGTATTGTCATGAAAGCTTTTATAGGAGAAGATCAGAGTCTTGTACCATCCTTCTTGACTTCTCAGGCAATCTCCTGATTTTTAGTGAAATGCTCAAGTGGCTGAGCCATGATTTTGGAGCAACCAGCAACCAACCCTAACATCTCATTAACTTCTGTGGCATTTCCAGACAACTGCAGAGTCAACCAGGCTCACCAAGGACTGACAGGGAGACACACACACACACACACACACACACCCAAAAAGGCTGTTTGGCAACAGAGTGTCAGAGTAGGTTTCCTCTTGCTTTGTGGCCTTGATTAGTAGTCCCATCCAGGACTTGGCAACAGGTTCATTCTGACTCCTTGGCTAGCCCGCCCTCTTCCCCTCACCTTGATACTGGCCTATCAGTAGTGGGGAACTCGGGGAAAAGATAAATATTTGATGAATTGCAAGAGAGGAATACATTATTGATGGGGTTTGGTTAAAGAGTCAGCAAGGCTGTAAATGCTGGTGCTGACTGCAAGCATAAGGATTGTTTATGTTTTCCTCCGGATGAACACGTCTGCTGGAATGGGGTGTACGGGTCTGCGTGCAGCAGGTGGAGGAGTGCAATCAGACTGCATTCTCTCTTGCTGAAGCCCTCAGTGGTTTCCAGGTCAGTCAAACAAGGGATTTCCCTGCCCACACTGGATTTTATGGCAAGTTAATTCACTAAATGTTAAGCATAACAATGATCAGATTGTAGCTAGGCTACATTCACTTCACATACAGCATTTTTGTCTCCACTGAGCTAAACTGTTTATCACATGTGAAGCACAGCATGACTATTTCACCACATTGACCAAACTCAAACACAGGCTTCTAACCCTGAGAGTCCATAGGTTCATGTGTCAGGGCATTAATAAACCACATGCTTCACAAGTGAGGGTGTATGTCGTGTGTGTCCCCACCCCCCGCAATAAGGTATCTTTTTTGCAGGGAAGGAAACCCATCTTGTAAGATCCCTTAATCTAGAAAATCCCAAACAAATTTAACTATTAAAATATAGAACTGTGAGACAGGAAAGAGCCAGAGGGTGTTCCCCCATCACCTTGTATATTGACATGCTATCTAAGGAAGACACACAAGATATGTTGGTGACAGGCAGAAAATCTAAGTGGTGCTTTAGCTTCCCGTCCATATAATACATGAGATAATTGAGGATTTGTTACCCTTTCACGGCACCGAAGATCTACTCCCAAAGCTGGGGCAAGCCACTTCACCTTTCCTAATGTTGCCAGCTCTGCTGTTTCTTATTTAAACTGTAACATGGCTACTTTGAATTGCTATGGCTGCCTCCAGACCACATGAAGTAGGTCATGAGTGGGGTTCCCTTGGTGAAGATCTGGCAATCCAACAAATGATATCCAGAAGAAACATAATTATGTGGAATTACAGTATTATTTTCAGTTACAAAACAAGCTGAAGCAGGAACAAACAAGTGCTGGGGAAATCCCTTTGTAGGGTAGACCCAGGCTGGTATCGCGGGAAGCGCTTGCATGGGAAGATCAGTTGTCTCTGTCACTGAGAACAGTTTAATAACAGGGAGTCACAATGCAATAGGCCAGATTGCTTGCATAACTGCATAGTGTTTTGCAGTCCTGTGTCAACAATACTAGTGCTTCTCATACTTAAGAAATAAGTCCTATGGAGAAACCTGCAAGTGGCTTAGACTGAGTCATCCTACTATCTTAGTGTAAGTTGTGTTCAACCCTTCCAGTGGTTGCCACAGATAGTGATGCAACTGCACTAAATTAGGACCTGATTTTTACATATGTAGTACTTGCGAGTCATCACAGATATTTAAGATTGCCACCTTCCCCCCCTGGCAACTTCAACAGCTACATAAGAAACAGAAACGTAACATGCACAACTTTCACCACATAATGTTGCTGCTGTGTAAGGAGAAAATGGAATCTGTTGAATTCTTATTTGGTCACGCTATTATTAAAGGCCTAGGGTCACTATGAACATGTGGCAACCGTGTTAAGTTTGACTAACAGCCAAACTTAGTTTTGTCTGCAGCTGAATTGTGTTTCTTAGAGGTAACAGAACATCTCCTACATTTGTACTGGAAAACACAATAAGAACAGAAAAGCCATTTTAAGAGACAGTAGCCAAATACAATACACTGCCACTCTGACAGAGAAAGGCCCTTCTCCAGCTCATCTTCTGAAACCTTTCCTTGTCTAGCCTAGCTAATCATAAGCTGGCCCATCTCCCATCTCCCCCCTCACTGGCAAGGGTGTCCAACTCACACTGAAAAATGATTGTCTCTGAGGCTGCGGCACTAAATGCTAGCTTCTCTCTCTTTTCCTAGCCATCACATTAATTGTGTTCGTTTCCCTCATTATAGAGTGCAGCCAGAAGGATGAAAGAGCTCTTTTTGTCTGATTAATGAACCGGGCAGATCACCACCAAACCCCTGCTGTCCTCCTCACAACCCCATTTCCATTCAATGCTTGTGCTTGTGAAACATGCCTGGTATTTATGGTGAAGTGCACATGCACACAACTCCTCTGTGTGACAAAAAATATACTCATTAGGTTGAGAATTGTCCATAGGTTTAGAAGATAAATTGCACAATCTTGTGCATGTCTACTTAGAAGTGAATCCCACTGAAATTATTATTAGTATTAGTATTCATATACCGCTTTTCAACAGAAAGTTCACAAAGCAGTTTACAGAGAAAATCAAACTAATGGCTCCCTGTCCCAAAAGGGCTCACAATCTAAAATCAATGGGACTTATTCTCAGGTAAGTGTGAATAGGATTGCAGCAAAAGTTTCCTCAAGCCATACCACTGATCCTTCATTATTCTTTCCTAATCCAGAAATATCACAGTCCTAAATGTGACAGGGAGAGGGCTCCAAGGTCCCTGTTGTGTCTCTGCCAGTCGAACATCAAAAAGTTGCTGCAAGGAAAGTTCAGAAAACTGAGATGTCCAGTATTGGAAGTTGTGCCTACTGGAATTTGCAGTGGCAGTTGGCTTGTTAATCAAAAGCAGTGATATGTCAGTGTTTTCCTGCCTCTTTTTCTTCAGATCTCTTGTCCCCTGAGAAATTGAGCTTGCTATCCAGTAGCACACAGTAGATGTCTATATGCTACTAATACTATGCCCATATGTATTAAGCACCAACAGTGTGCTTAGGAGTGTGCACTGGCCATGGGTCAAAATACTGACAGAAGTAGCTACACAAAGTCTGTATACAATCTCAGGTCAGTAAGGCAACTCAAAAGGGTTTAAATGAACCTTTTTGAAAAATCTACCTTTATAACTACATATGGCTGCAATCCTATCTACACTTACCAGAGATTAAGCCCCATTGACTATAATGGGGCTAACTTCTGAGTAGACATGCATAGGATTGGGCTCTATGTCATTTACAGCACAATCCTAACTTCCGTTTGGAATGGGGAAGCCGGCAAGCCTGCCCTGTATCCAGCATGAGTTCGGGGCTAAAAGTGACTCAGCCCAGGTCAAGGGGAATCGCTTCCCCTTACCCCAGTGAGAGCAGCTGCAGCCCCAGTGGGTCTACTCGGTTCTGTGCCACCAAAAGAGGTGGTGCAGATCTGAGCAACCTGGAGCTGCCCCAGTCTGCCTGGGTACAGGGTCAGTATCCGGCACAAGTGCCGGATCTTGGCTGACCCCCTCTCTCTCAACACCTGCCCTCCCCCCCACCCTGGGCTGCTTCCACAAGCCCCCCCCCCCCGCAGACTATGTGCCAGCTGAGCTCAGCCGGCACAGACCTACCTTCCTCCATTGGTGCAGAGGCTGGATGCAGCCTCCACGTGCTGGCACACATCCTTGCCTTGGCCCAGCTGACACTCGAGGAGGCGCAAACTGCTTTACAGCACATTTGTGAACCTCCTGGGGCCGGAATCTTAGGATTGCGCCCTTAGATGTATAGGACAACTGACACCCTTTGTAAACCAAATTCCAGAGATCAGAAGTAAACTCACAAGACCCAGATCTCCTAGTGTAACAGTCCAAAGCCAAGTGACATATGCAAGTGAGTGTCAACCTTATTTCCCATCATGCTGACCATAGAACATTGTGTGGGATGCTCATACATGTATAAGCCCATACAGATCCAATCTGATCTGTCACTGTGAGGGAAGAAAAGAGATGAGTAATGAGCACCACACATAGGCCATAAATTTGGGATTATGTGTGAATTGACTTTCTGCAAGGACTAAGCCATTCAAGTCAGGAAAGCATGACTTGGAACACAACTTGATGCTGCCTCGGGTCTGCCACTGCTGCCACCTCTGCATAATAATAAAGTTTAAAATTCCCTTCCTGTGCTCCTCACACAGTTTCTTCAATTGCAGAAATGTGGGGCTTCTGGTTTGATTTAAAGGGACTGTGTGAATGACAGTGTTCCTTAGGTCATGTGGTCTGTAAAATCAAACCAAAATTCTAGTATTTCCGTGATTGAAGGAACCATGCCAAAAGCAAGGTAAGGAGGCAGATGACTCACTTCTGCTTGCTTTTAGCTGGTGGAAAGTGAATCAATGTGGCTTGCATCCATAACAGACTGGAGGGAGTGGGTGGCAGAGGGAGATTCAGGGTGAAAGATACCCTTCTTGCCTCCACCCTGCAATCTGTTGCTGATGCAACCTGCAATACCTCATCTAATGGATGAGCTGATACCTGCACATTGTTGGCAGCCTTCAGTCTCAGAAGACTATGGTATCGCGCTCTGAATGCTGGTTCTGGCACAGCGTCCAATGTGGCTGAAAAGGCCGATTCGGAAGTGACAATCCCTTCCACACTGGGAGCAAGTATAGTGTGTCCCTGGTCTGTCTCCCTGGCTATGGGCCTTCCTTCTTTGCCTCTTTGCCTCAGTCTGTTGGGCAAGTGTCTCTTCAGACTGGGAAAGGCCGTGCTGCACAGCCTGACTCCAAGCAGGTCACTCAGTGGCCAAGGTTTCCCACCGGTTGAGGTCCACTCCTAAGGCCTTCAGATCCCTCTTGCAGATATCCTTGTAGCGCAGCTGTGGTCTACCCATAGGGCGCTTTCCCTGCACAAGTTCTCCATAGAGGAGATCCTTTGGGATCCAACCATCGCCCATTCTCATGACATGACCAAGCCAACGCAGGCGTCTCTGTTTCAGCAGTGTATATACACTGGGGATTCCAGCTCGTTCCAGGACTATGTTGTTTGGAACTTTGTCCTACCAGGTGATACCGAGGATGCATCGGAGGCAGCGCATATGGATAGCGTTCAGTTTCCTCTCCTGTTGTGAGCGAAGAGTCCATGACTCGCTGTAGTACAGAAGTCTACCCAGGATGCAAGCTCTGTAGACCTGGATCTTGGTATGTTCCGTCAGCTTCTTGTTGGACCAGACTCTCTTTGTGAGTCTGGAAAATGTGGTAGCTGCTTTACCGATGCGTTTGTTTAGCTCGGTATCCAGAGAAAGAGTGTCGGAGATTGTTGAGCCAAGGTACACAAAGTCATGGACAACCTCCAGCTCATGTGCAGAGATTGCAATGCAGAGAGGTGAGTCCACATCCTGAACCATGACCTGTGATTTCTTTCTGATACCTGCACAGCCATGTAAATACAGGTGATATCTGCAGCTCTTCCCTTGAGCAATGGAAATGAGACTTATTTAGGGTCTGAGGGCCCAATCCGATCCAATATTCCAGCACCGGTGCTGCTGTGCCTATGGGCTATGTACTGCTTCCTGTGTTGGGGATGCAGTCACAGAGGCCTCCTTAAGGTATGGGAACATTTGCTCCCTGACCCTGGAACTGCATTGCAGTTGCACCAGTGCTGGAAAGTTGCATAGGACTGGGCTGTGAGGCCTGTGTTCAGGCACCATATTGAATAACAGCCCAATCCTATCCACACTTTCCTGGGAGTAAGCCCCATTGAATCTAATGGGACTTACTTCTGAGTAGACATGCATAGATTGGCTCTGTAAGACAATCAGCTCTCTGGGGAGCAAGCCAGGCAGAGTAGCACCCTTGCAGCTTCTTAGGGGATCTCTTCCTCCAGCTGAACAGTATAAGGGATGTTCAGCTATTGAATACTGATGGGGTTGGAGAGAATCAGAAAGATGTTAATCTGACCAGATACTGCTGATTAGATAGCAGCCACCAGCTGTCCTCTATCACAGCTTCTGAGCTGACTGGGTACACACAGCAAAAGTACTCAGTCTGCTTGGATAGTGAGAATTTGGCATTTTAACTGCACTGCCCTTAAAGATGCACAAACATTCCTGACACCTTCAGATTTTATCAGTTGCTCCTCCACAGGGATCAATCTTGCAGTGATTGCTGTTACACTTTTGACATTTCTCTTATTCTCTTTAGACATGCTTACAAGGGGACAAAACAAAGGCAGCCAATCCAGCAGAAAACCAACTGGCAGCCCAATCCTATTTAACTCCCCACATGGTGATGCAGCTGTGCCAACGTGGCACCCACTGTCTCCCATGGGGAGGGGGGGTTTCAGCCTCTGGAGGGAACATTTGTTCCCTTGCTGTGGGATAAGCCCATCCTGGCCCACTGGGTCTCCTCAGATCTTCTATGCTAACACATGAAATGGCACTATAGTTAATTAGAAGAAAAAGATGGTACTGCAGGTATGTGAAAAGTCTTCCAGTCAATACTAAATTTGAATAATGTTGGATGCAGCCACCATTTCCTTGCTCCCTCCCTTCCTCTTATAAGTTATATGTTGCTTTAATTAAGCATCTGAGTGTATTTCTTTTCTCCTTGATACAGTGTGGCCAGTGATGAAAATACCATTTAAAATGCTGGCACTGCCAGTCTTATTTTCTAATAACATTCATCACCAAAAGGGCAGGAACATTCTTCTCTGCTACATCCCCCAGCTGACAGCGAGCACATCTTTTTCAATTCATTAAACACTAGCTGAGCTGCAAGGAAGGAAAATAGACATATGATATAATTTGCATTCAAACAAGTACCCCTGTACTTATGTAAACATGCACACTTGTGCATAAAGCAACATGAAGATCAAAACATTGTCATGAAAGGCCAGCCCTTGATTCCCCAAAACTTTTTCCTTTGTTCATGTTTGTTTTATTGGTGAAAGATAGAGTTCCCCTCTTTAAGAATCCGGCACTGTCTCATCTTGGCTTAAGAAGCTAATATTTCTGTATTGCTTTGGAAATTAAGGTTGATGAGGGGCTAGTACTTGTAGGCTCATGAATGACCCCTCAGGCAAGCTGCTGCTTTGGTTCAAATGCAAAACAAAAACAATTGTGATCCCATCTCATGAGATGGTTGTCAAATACTTTCTCATAATAGCACTGCCACATAAATCATAAAGAAACAAGTTTTCATAGATACAGGCAGCCTCTGGAGAAAACACCCCTACAGAAATCCTCCTCTACTCTGATAAAGTTCAGCCTTTCAAACAGCCTTTCAAAATGGGCTACCTTAGGCAGCATAATCTAGGAAGAGAAACTAATCTTTTGTTACTCCTACAACTCTCAGATTTTTCCTCTCACAGTTTTGTGTCTTCTGTAACTAACGCATCAGTGATTGTGAGAACAAAGAAGTTGTTGTCTGCTTGTTGGCACATAAATCCAAAATGCATTTTAAATCTCCTGTCTGACAGATCACATCTAGCTTTTCAGTGCATCATCTTCAAAAGATGGGGAGGGAGAAGCACTAAGTTACTGACAAGCAGTGCTGGAAACAGATTTTTCCCAGAGAGTTGAAATTCATTTGATAAAAGTGTGTGTGTGTGTGTGGTAAATGAGAGAGAGAATTCCTATTTTTACCTCCAATCAGCAGTTTTGCAAATTTTTGTGTAGTTGCAAAAAACATACAAAACCTGTTTGACAGGGGTTAAAAAGTACAAATGTGTGTGTACACCATAGGATGCAATGTCTCTTTTAAACCAGTTTTACCCCTTTAAAACTACTGCCTGCTTCCAGCTATATGCAGTAAGAGAGGATTAACTGCTTTAACCAGAGAAAGAAGGAGGGTGAAAAATTAATTGTGCTCGAGTTCACATGTAAGGTTTTAAGAGTGCACTGGAAGTGATGCAAACTGTTCTGGGACAATGTAGGCACTCTGCCCTGGGAGAAATATATAGCTGTTAGAGGTAGGACAAGTGGGATGCTGTTCTGTCCCTTGATCATCTCAACACCTGCATGTAACTGGGGCTTTTCTGCATAAAGCATTGCAACATGGGGCACAAATTTCATCACTGAGTTCAGAGTCCCAAAGATTTGTGCATCTACCCTGGCCGTTTTCTTGAAGGTAACAAAATCGGCTTATCCCCTGCTGTTTTGTGCAAGGATGGAGGCCCTGACTGTTCTCTGGGCAGGTTTGCCTGCCCATTAACAAACAGGAAAGTGGAGTTGCAGTGAGCTCTGAACAACAGCAAAACAAGGGGGGGGGGCAAAATGGAGGACTTACCCTCTGCTAACTATCAGCCTTAAGGCGTCCAAGTTGCCATGATAGGCAGCCCATAGGGTAGGGGTCATGCCATCCTCATCAGGTGAGTTTAGTTCCTTCTTGGTCGCTTCCTTTAGCAAGTCCAGGTAGCCATCCCTGGCTGCTCGGTGGTACTGGTCATTCATGGTGCAGCCTTACTTCCCAGCCATCTCATTGGGGAAGGAGGTGGGGCAGTAAAAGGATGAGCATGAAACTGGGTGAAAGTTCGGGGAAAGCAGCTGCTTGAGAGACTGAAGAGAAGGAGGAGGGAGCTTTGTTGCTCAGACACCTGAGAATCCTTGACCAGTGAGGGGAGGAACTCCTCATATTGAATGCATGAGCTGGTTCTCTGTGGATTCCCCTGGGTCCTAAGAATACCTCCTCCTCCCTGGAACTGTCACCTTAGTAAACCCCTTGCAGAAGATGCCAGACCTGCTGCTCCCTTCTGAGCTATGATGAAATGCCTTGGAACTGCTGAGCAACTTGGGTCCCTGTCCAAGCTGTTGGGCCACCAAGCTAGATGGAATGCTTCCCCAGTCCTGCATTTCTTGCTACAGTTTTAAGAATTGGCTCTTTCCGAATCCAAACTGTGGTGTAGTCAGTTCCCACGGGAGGAAAGAACCTTACAGAAGTGAGATAGCAGGCACTGCATTTGTGGCAGTTCCAGGAGCGAAGGCAGCACTGCACTGTCAGCTCTCTCGCTTCTTTTTTCACCCTTTACAGCGGTCTCTTTCAAACCTCAGATGCCAGCTTTCTAAAGGAAATTTCTGGTGGTTACAGAAATTCCAGCTTCGGCAATTCCAAGTATCCCTCAGCAGTTTCAGCCAGCTTAGGACTGATGCCTGTGGAAGGCCACAAAGTAAATGCATGAGTATCCCACTCCAGACTCCTGCAGAAGACTGGCAGTCTTCTAGCCTTTGGCAGTAGGGTTTGTGCTGCTACTGAGGATTACTTGACAATTGACTTTTCAATATGTAGTGTATGCTCTAGAGCAGGTTTGTCAAAGCATATGGTGTATGGCCCAGATGCAGCCTGCGGAAGCTCTTTACCCAGTCCACATGATGATTGGGCTGTCCCAGCTCTGCCGTTTCAGCAGCGCTGCTTCCGCCAAGGCTCTGGGAAAAAGAGATGGAAGGAGAAATCAGAAAGCAAGGAATGCTCTGGGGTAAGGGGCATACCAAGCAGGTAAGAGAGGGAGGCACTGCTGAGATGCTTGGAGAGCCCAATAATCACAAGGGCCACCTTTTCAGCAGTGCTGCTTCTACTAAGGTGCTGGGAGGGAGAGACAGAAGGAGCCTCAGAAGGTGAGGAATGGTACAGGGAAGGGGAATACCAAGATGCATGTGAGAAGAAATGAGACACTGCCGAAGCACTGGGACAGCCCAATTATCACGTGGACCACCTTTTCAGCGGTCACTTCACAGATCACATCTGTGTTCTTTGATGGAGTATTGCCTCAGCAGAAGCAGCACTGTTGAAAGGTGGCCTGTGTGATTTCTCCCATATTTTGAAAATATGATCATGATTAGTATATTTTCTCTTCTATAATTTACAGCTAATGAGTTCTTACTTAAGGACAACATGCTTATTTCTGGCCATCATCTGCTTAATGACATCACTTCCTGCTTCATGATGTTACTTCCAGCCGTTAGCAGGTGTCATGAATGCTATTCAGCCCAGTGTATTAAACCAGTTTGACGCGACTGTTTTAGATGTGGAAGAGACAAGATGATGATATATGCTAATCTTATGCAATCATTTGAGTCTGCAGATGATGAAGATTACACTTCCCCATCTACTCCCAGTATGCCTGTCCCATCCTAACAGTTGGACCACTATGTTTGCACAGTGGCCTATGTGTGTATAGGCCCAGTTATAGTGTATAGCCCAGCATAGCAAACTGTGCGTTCCATGTTAGGCAAATGTCTGCATTGGTCTATAATTATGGGTGTGCACTTGTTGGGAATGTCAATATACACTGGTCACCGAAACCAGCAACTGGAGCTTCTCGGTGAATATACACCTGGAAAAATAGACACATGAATCATCACTCTTTTTCCTGAATCAATGTATGTCCATGTAAGAAAAACATCAGGCATGAATTGGCTCCCAGGGCTCAACCCACATTTGCAAGAAAAGGTGTTCAAGGAGATATAGCCAGTGATATCTCTCTGGTGGGTGTACCTGTATTATACACATGCTTTCATGTTTGCATTCATATTCTGAGCATTCATAATTGTGTTCAATGGGGCTTACTCCCAGGAAAATGTTTTTTAGAATTACAGCCTGAATCAGTCATTGGGTTTGGAGTATTAAAATATAAATTGTTTTTACTGTATTGGTTAAGAACATCTGATCCACATTTTTGATATGTTCATAATAAAATGTTTTTTGTAAACTACAAATCTTGGGTATACATATGCAGCTTGTAAGGAAGCCTTAGAAGTCCTGAGAAAGGTGGCACATGTCTACTCAGAAGTATGATTCACTATACTCAGTGGGGATTACTCCCTAGTAAGCTTCCTTAGGATTGTAGCATAAAACCTGTTCCCCAGCAATCCTGGAAATAGCTGCTCCTCTGGCGCCATCTGTTGCTCAGAGAATGAAGTGCAGAAGGAGCCTTTTTCTATCAGATGTTTTCTTCTCAGTAGCTTATTGGAAGTTTATTGGTTGCAATTCTATGCACACTTACCTGGGAGTAAGTCCAATGTAATTCAGTTGGACTTACTTCTGAGTAGACATGCCTAGGATTGCACTGTTAAGGAGTGTCTACTCCAATGATGTCTGTGAGTACTACACTGCACTTGCCCACTTCAGTTGTGACCAAATTTTCAGGAAAATCTTTCGGCTGGTGTAGAGTGGCTTAAGCTATTTATTTTTAGCTTCTGTGGCTGTTCTTTCTTACAGTGTGACTATCATTTTCTGACTTTATATTGTGTTCTTGTAGGTTGATTTGAGTATGTTATGGAAAGGTAGAAGTTGTATATTGTTGTGGATTAGTTTACAGATTCTTAGGCTTGAGTGTAATGGACCTTGATAATTTTTCTTGCTATTTTCTTAAGAGAAATGGGTTCAGTAGCAAATCACACAGGCCTACAAAATTGAGGGTCAGAAAAGTTTTTCCCAAACTTTATGGTGGTTTGATATTTGGGGTGCTGATTCCAAAAATGGCATCCGTTTTGCCTTATCACGTCTAGTTTTGGAGATATAGTATAGCCTCATTAGTGAATGGTTCAAGCAGCTTCCTCATGAGGAAGCTGCTTGAACCATTCACTAAAGAGGCTATGCTGTGTCTCCAAAACTAGTCATGATAGGGCAAAATGGATGCCATTTTTGGAATCAACACCCAAATATACCCAGGAATTGGTGTAACATTTAAGGAAGCAAAATGTGTGTTGGCCAGTAGTGCTTCTTGCCTACAATGTAGTAATTGTAATCTAGCCCATCAGAAATGCTAATACTGACAAAAGGACACAAATTACTCAACAGGTGTGTAGCTCCCTAACCACACTAGTGTTTCAGATGCATTAAATTAAATCATAAATATTCCTGACAACGTAAAGGAAAGCAGTCAGAATTGTTACCTTTTCAACTGGGCCTTGGTGGTGAATTTGGTTTGCAGACATTAGCTAGCAGCCGATGATTATTCTCTCCATGCTAGGAAAAGCTTCTACTGATTTCTACACATCAAATTGCTGTTAGAGGGACAGGCCAGTCAGTCTTATTCTCTGGTTAGTTGCCAACTTCCTGTACTCATGATACTTTGGTGCTAAACTGGGAGAGATGGGACATAGCCTTGAAAAGGTGGCTACCTATACACTGTACATTGTTGCTCCAGCCCAACTGATTGTTTGGCCTACCTTGACAGTTCAACATTCAATGAAGTCTTAAGGCTGGAGGGGAACTGGTTGCAAAGTGTGACCCTCTTTCATGGCAAGAGGTTCTGAGCCTAATAGTTACATGACATACAGAAATCATTAGGTAAAGATTCTTTTCTCACCAGGGGAATGCAATGATGAGGAAGTGGCACCTGTTGATTCCTTCCTGCCCATGTAACTGGTAAAGGCACAAAATATGGATGCTGAGGCCAATGTAATACTATGGAGGGTTTTACTTCTACTGAGTGGAAGCTCAAGGCTGACAGGTGGACTCTTAAAGACGACAAGTTTCCATGGATGTGTTCCTTTAGCACAACATTTTGGAACCTCTAGTTCAGACTGCCATATAGTTTTTTATATAAACAGTAAGAATATTTTTTCCATATTTATTACGGAGTGACCTTGATCCTCATCTCTCTCCTTTTCTTCCTTAAAACCAGCTCGTACAAAAAACTGATGATGTAAGTCTTGCTGAAAAGTTTATCAAGCAACATTGTCAACTCTTTCGATGGTGTAAATCACAAAGGCATCCAGACACATATAAATTCAGTTGTGAACTGAATGGTGAAAGAGGAACCTCCTGTTAAAGCTCTGGTGAGAACTGAAGATCACCTTGCATACAGAAAGCAGGTGGGTGGAACTGCCATTCACTCTTTTTGTATCTTGTTTGATTCTAGGTAACTAAATTATTAAGGATATTTATATACAGCACTGCTTTTCAGCAAAAAAGTAGTTTGCAAAGGGACTTACATAGCTAATTAAATGAATGAATGAAGTAAAGTAATAATGAATAAATACAGTAAAGAACCAAACTGGATCAAAATAATCATTTGTGAGAAATTTAAGGGAGGGAATAGAACTGTTAAGAATCTTGTGTGATATGCGGTGTTAAAATGTCTTGGCATCTGGGTTATCTCCGTGGCTGATGCAATTCTTCCAGTGAAGTGATTACAGTTAGAGAGCTTTTGCTTTAAATGAAGAGAGGCTTTTGACCACTCACAGAAAACTTGCAGTGTGCTTGTTTGCCTAGCTTGTCTTTTGTGAGTGCAAAGGAGACAAACCATGCATTTGACCTGCTGAGAACCTGACAAGGCAAATACCCCAGCCTAGGCTTTACAGACCATACAGGTGGCAAACCTAGGAGATTTGGCAGGCACATCTAATTTTGCTAGTCATGGGGAACAAGACAAAGAGCTATTCCGGGTGTTGGTAAATTACTACATGATATATGTAGCTGGCAGACTGTGTTTTGGTTTGGTGGGTCACGTGTGAACATATTTTGAGCAATTCTAGATCTGAAGGGTATCTTAGAGTTTTGGAAACTGTCCCACCAGGTCTCTGCATGGTACAGATGGGGCTAAGTTAGGACTTGGTTACGCCAGGAAGGGAAAGCAGGGGTACAGCTTTTTTAAAAAAAAAGAAACCAAATCTAATTGAAACTGGTGTGAAACTGGTGTGAAACCAAATCTAATTATCTGGTGTGCTCCCTGGGGCATTTGGTGGGCCGCTGTGAGATACTGGAAGCTGGACTAGATGGGCCTATGGCCTGATCCAGTGGGGCTGTTCTTATGTTCTTATGTTCTTATGAAACCTTGGCTGCCAGTATAAGGCTAGGTAGGTTATTACTTTGAAAACTGTACCAAGACCAAATGGGTAATCAGCGAGAATGGGAGTCATTGTAAGAGACTTCCAACCAACAGTCTCTTGGTTGAAGCCCCGGGAAAGGCAATGTTGCACGTGCAGCTGACCAAAATAACTAAATACCCAACCAAACTGAGACTGAATTATTGGACTGTTTTTATATCTGATAGTGACATTAAAATTACTACTTCGTGCAACTAGGATTTGATCACAAATTGTAAATGATGAGCTGGTGGGATGCAGAAGTGATTACAGTATCTTGATTGCTACATATTAAATCAGTAGACCATGTTGTTGTGGTTTTGTCTGGGTATTTTTACCTCATTATAAAGCATTTTGTTGCTGTGCAACAAAGAAATATGGATGGACATGAAATTAAACATTTTGCCTTGGTCCTCTCTCTCTCTTTGAATACCAGCAGTAATACATTAGTGCGCATTAAACCATGACTGACGGGTCTTTGTGGAATGACGGTGAGATAATCCGACGTGACAGTGAGATAATCCACCGTGAAGATTCTATCATGGGCTCTGGTCACAAGGACAACAAGGGCAGTTCAGGACCTGATTCGCTCTCTCCTGTGGGCCACCACAAGTTCCCATTATCTTTGTCACATGGCCCTAAGGAAATCTGGAAGAAAGGTGGTCGTGTCTTCTCTGTTCTCCTTGCCATCAACTTGGTGCTTCTGGCTTGCACGCTGGTCAGTGGTGGGGCTTTCCAAGAAATCAACTTGCATGATTATGATGTCTTCTTCATGCTCACCATTGTGATGCTCATCACCATTGCCTGGATGCTCTTCTATATCTTCAAAACCTCTAGATGTCAAAATGCCATCCCCTATAAGGACTCCCATGCAGGACCCATCTGGCTGAGAGGTAAGGAGCAGAAGAAGCCACACAAGTGTTCATGTGGGATACATAAAAGGGAAACATTCCAAGGGGATCATGCATTGTTATCGAACAACTTCAAGATCTTTTCTTTAAGGCCATGGCAGTCAGTAAGCAGGGTGGTGTGTGTAAGGAGGCCAAGGTAAGTCTTTCAGTGCCAGTGAAGAAGACTCTGTTTGATGGGGCTGCTAAGCCTTATATTCAGTGCAGTCCTTAACCACCCGCACACCCCACAGCTCTCATTGTGCTCCAGTGAGCAATGTGGAGAGTAAGTTGAAAATTGCAAATGTAAGCAAGCAAAAAACTCTCACTAGGGGTATCTTGCAGGTATCTTGTTTGGGCAAGACACAAAGGCTCTTGCCTGCAGGCCTAACAAAAGTCTGGAGCCATCCCTGGATATGTTTGTATGGAAAGGAACTTGCAAGAAAGACAATCATATGGAGGCTCCAATTGCAGGACAACTTTGTCAACCTGGAAATTGAGCCTAGAGTTCAGATTTGCTTGACCCAGATTATGGGGTAGTGTGTTCCATTTATGGAACTGGAGGCTTGGAGGTGGGACTGATCAGTAAAATCACAAAATAGGGCTGTGGTTTCAACAAAACAAGAGCACTTTGCAAGGAACACCATTGTCTGGTATGAAGACCCCATGGTTGTTAGTAAAAGGAAAGGGATGGCTATTGCAATCTGGACACCTGCAATGTATGTGTATAATAGGAAGTACTGTGCATTTGCTTTCCAAAACAGGTGGTTTGGTCTTGTTCGGAGTTCTTACGGTGGTGATGGATGTATTTAAGACAGGATATTTCTCCAACTTCTCACCGTCCCCGACACCCATCAAAATCATCTATCCAGTTGTGCAAGCTGTGTTTGTGGTTGTCCAGGTGAGTTTGGTTCTTCCCAGTGTCCTGGATATATAGGGAATAACCTATGTGGGATAATAGTGGTTGATGGGAAGTTTGGGGTCTCTCCTTGACTGCTTACTGAGCTTCATGATCATATCTAGTCAAGATGAGGAAGGACAGTATATTAAGTTTGGATTGTTTTTTAGCTTGTTGAAGATTAATCTGGGTCAGAAGGACTTTGTCTGCTCAGGGAAGACCCGATCAAATTTTGAGGCTCTTTCCCTCTGTGTGGCTAACCTTCCAAACCAATTCAGTTAGAGTGTGATTATCTGGAGTCCATAGTCTGCTTTTGCCCAGTCCTGACCTGGAAAGGTTCGTAGTCTTGGGGAATTCTGAGAGTAGAAGAAAAGAGTCTAGTGAGTGTGGGATTAGATTAGGCCCTGGACACTGAAGTTGTTCCATGTTCCTAACTCTCATCAGGACCAATTAGTTCAGTGATTTCTGGATAAGCCCAAGTCTTCAGTGCAGGCAGGGAGCATTGCCAAACCAGTTATTTCTGCATAGAACCACTGCAGAGGAACCAAAGAGAACTGGTAGTACTGAGGTGCAAAGCAGACAGTCACATGTTTGAGGATTGAAGATGCTTCCTTGAGAGCCTGTCAATTTACATCAGGAGAATGAACATCTATAAACTGGATGAGTGAACAGAAGTACTTTTGAGTGAATAGAAGTACCAACTGAGATGAGAAAAATGAACAGATGTGGCCTGGGTACGCGTTTATTGTTCTTTCCTCACTTCTGCTTCACTTAAATTTATTCCTTTGCCTCATGCAAAGTTCCAGGCTACACATAGAATACCTACATTGAAAGCTCATTTTTAATATAAATCCTTTCTTTTTACAGACTTACTTTCTGTGGGTTTCTGCCAAGGACTGCGTACATGTGCATCTGGATCTTACCAGGTGAGCATCTTGACCAATTAAGCGAATCCTTCTCTGTTCTTTGTTACCTTCTCTGAACTTGAGGCATGCCAACCAGGTCCAAATGCAAACATACCATCTCCGTTACAACATCAGCAATAACAAAAGTAGCAAGGGCTATACAGAGATATAATACAGTGTTCTCTTCACGTGCAAGTGTTTGTTTCTTCTTCCCATGTCATCCTTGCTCCCATTGCTCTTTGTTCCAGTCTAGAATATGAATAAGGCAGTGACTACTGAGAGAAAACATAATGTACCAATTAGGTTTGCATCTGCTTCATTAGCCCGAATCAGCAAGGATCTAACCCCTATTCCTCAGCAAACTGGCTTATGTGAATTAAATTTCTGCCCAGCATTGCATATAAGCAACAGGGGTAAAATGTGTACACCTGTGGGCTGGGCAGAAATGGCTTAGTTGGCGAATGATCTGAAGTTTGTGTGTGTTTATTGCTCCAGACAAAAAAGGTAGCCATGCTATTTTTATTAGTCTGTTGGTGAAGACAGTTATTTTAAAAGCTAAACAGAAAGAGTGGGCTGTTGTCCACTAAGAATATCTCTCTCCTGACCCCCACTTTTTGTTTTCTTCATTTGGTATGGCACCAAGCTTGAAAAGGAGTTTGCTGACACTTGAATGTTAGCTCATTGTATGATCGTTTTTAGTTCTAGTCCTAATAAATATATTTTTCACTGCCCCTCTTTGACTTCCCGGTGAAGCAGAACAAAATCACTCTATGAATGAGTTTTGGAACCACAAAGTTAAGGTTTTCTGCCCTCGATGTGGCTGATGTTCTGAATGTGTCCCTCACTAGCCCTACAATGGTAGATCTCCTCCCTACATATATGTGCATGCACACACACCCAACTTGTCCCCAACTTTTAAAACTGTGTTTGTTGATCTTTACCCACCTTGTGGAATTAATATTTGATATTCGTATAGCGCTTTTTTTGTCGTGCTCAGTGTTCTTCCCATGCATTGTCTCAGTAACCCCTTCATCAAATCTGTAAGAATGGATAGTACTGATGCTTTACTGTCCCAGAAGAGGACATGTAACCCTGGAACGGAGCTAGTTTTTTTTTTTTTTACCATTAATTTCATGGTTTTCCCTTTTCTTGTACAGATGTGGTTTAATGCTCACCTTGACCACCAACCTAGCAGTGTGGATGGCAGCAGTAACAGATGAGTCGGTGCATAAAGCACAATCAAAGCTCCCAAATAGCACACACAGAACACGTAAGTGGCTCTGGAAAGTAATGGAGTTAGAATGTTAGTTACATTGTTAGTTTTAAGTAAGATCTTTTGTGGAATCATGTTATGATGAGGGGCAGTGTCCCCCAAGACCTGATTCAGTGGAAACTCATACAGCAAGGCTGAAATTAAAATGGCCTCTTCTCAACCAGATCATCCTGTCCCCTGAAGACTTCCTATGCTTTTTTTTTCTTCATATAATTTTTTCTAAGAATTTCTTCTAGAATTTTCTTTTCTTCTGGTGAGAAGCTGAGCTGTTTCCCTTTTCTGGACAAACACACAAGAGTCATCCTAGGAAAGAGATCAGGGATGCACCTCAAATTCATACAGTCTCACTTCTTCATTATTCCTCTTACCTTACAGATTCACTCTGGAATGAGATCCCACAGGATCTCCATTGGGCAGAACATTTGTTCCCCTGCCCTGCAGTAAGCCCCTACCAGCCCAGTGGGTCTTCTCAGACCTTTGCCAGTGATAACACTGGCACAAGTCCTCGTGGACCTGTAAAGGTGGATTGAACCTGGGAAGGGGGCTTAGATTTGGTGCGTGCTGCTGCCACTGAACCTACCCGTTTTCTGGTCCCAATCTGCCATCCTCCCACCCCCGCCTCCCTCTGACTCCATATGCGATCTAACCTGGGGTGGAGGATCAGGATCAGACCAGCAGAATCTGGTGCGAGGCACTGGAATGCTAGGTCCAGTGGCACTAGCCACATTAGGATTGGGCCGTTAGCCTCTCTGTGGGGGGCAGTAATGTCCAAAGTATTCCTGGAAAATTCCTCTTTCTCCAAGCCTTGAAGGAACAAAGGTATACTAGTATATGGTCACGTAGCTGGTCATTGAAACACATTTTTGACTGTTGTTTCCATATTGGAATTCTCTTCTGTCGCAGAGCTTCCACTTGGCTGTCACATGATCATGTTCCATTTCCCTCTCTGCAGATGGGATGAAGGCCAGCTCAGGCAGTTCTCACTGTAGCAGTGAGCTTTGCCACATCTTTCAGAATGGCTATTTTTGGTTGTATCCCTTCAACATTGAGTACAGTCTCTTTGCTTCTGCCATGGCCTATGTCATGTGGAAGAATGTGGGTCGCCTCATAGAGGAGCACACCAACCATATCCACAACTTGAAGTTCAAGTTTTTCAGAGGGACTTACTTTGTGGGCATCATTGCTGGGCTTTTGATCCTGATGACGGGCGTAGCGGTCTTGATTGTGTATGAGATTAAGATAAACAAAGATGCATCCAAGTTTGAGACACTTGAAATGTACTACATCTTCAATATTGTTTGCCTGAGCCTGATGTCCCTCATCACCATTGGAGGCTCCATTGTTTATAGGTTTGACAAGAGAGATATGGACCATCACAAGAACCCAACAAGAACTTTGGATGTAGCTTTATTGATGGGTGCGGCTTTGGGACAATATGCCATTTCTTATTACTCTATTGTGGCCATAGTGGCCAGTCCTCGGAGGGATACTATAAGTGCTCTAAACCTGAGTTACTCCTTGCTGATGATTGCCCAGCCCACTTTCCAGAACATCTTTATTATTGAAGGCCTCCATCGCCAGCCCCCAGAAGAGAAAGACAAGACTGACTCTCAGCGGAAGGACTCTCTCTATGGACTTTCTTATGTCAACATGAATGCTGTGTCCTTCCGTGTCCCTGAGAGTGGAAGTGCTTTACCACCCACCACGCCCCCATCAATAGCTATTCAGACCTCTTCTGAAGTTGGACAGTCCATTAAAGTCTCCAAGAAAGTGCACTGGAGGAGAAAATTCCTAAAGGAGATTTCACTATTCCTGCTCCTGTGTAATGCCGTGGTAAGTAAACCACATAAAAAAATCTTCTAGGCAACCAAATGTGATCTTTAAACAAAGGGCATGTAATGAAGGCTATTCTTATTCTTCTGTATATATGTATACAGGTCCAGCCTATTTATATACGGATTTTTTATACACGGATTTGACTCGACACGAATGGCCCCTGCAAATGAGAAGGAATGTGCTGATCTCTGGAGAAGGGGAAAAATGCATCCCTTTAAAATCAGTTTAAAAAACTGAACAGTCCTTTAACAATAGCCTCCTTAATAAGAGAGAGAAAGAGAGGGCAGCTGGCTGACAATCCATCAATCCTTCTCTCTCCAGTGAACCCCTCCCTTCCCCCTGACAACGTGAAAGAAAGGTGATCACTTTGCATCGGTGAAGGGAAGGACTGAGTGAAGCGCCTTTGTAAGCACTTGGAGGATGACTGATTGATGGATTGTCTTATTAGTGACTCTTATCTTACATCACAAAGGTCAGCAAGGCTATTTTTAAATCACAGGAGCAAAGAAACTTTGTTTTTTAAATTGATTTGCTATAGCGCATTTTTTGCCATCTACATGAGTGCTTGGAATGGAACCCACGCGAATGAGGCTCAACCTGTATAAAAGGCTTGGTTTTCAAGCATTTATAAACAGAGCAAATTTAAATGTTTGAATGAAAAATTTTAGCGCCACATTGTGCTGTTTTGTTAATTTTTTTATGGAGCATTTCCTATTTCAAGAGACATGAAACTGGCATTGCCACTCCATGTCTCTCTCTCTCCCCCCCCCCACTTCTCCCTTTTCACATATCATCTAGTATAAAATAGTGTATGATGTTGCATTACATTGTATGCTTTTGTACTCCTGAGCTTCATCACTGGCTATCAACAAAAGGGTAGGAATATGCCCAGCATGATGACATTACATAATGAGTTGTGCCTATGCTACATAGTATCAAAAAGCGGGAAGGAATTGGAGCAATACAACAGTGCCATCCCTTTTATAAAGTTGAGTTTTGTCATTATAAGATACTACTAGTTGATGTACAGGATTGCCAGGTTGATTACAGAAGTAGATAACTCACATGGGTGAGTGTCTACTGTGGAGGCACACTTACCAAATTTTGTTTAGAGCAGGGGTATCCAAAGTTTTTGGCAGGAGGGCCACATCATCTCTCCGACATTGTGTGGGGAAAAAAGAATTAATTTACATTTAAAATTTGAATAAATTTACATACATTTACATAAACATATATAATAAAGATGAACTTATATGAATGAATGAAGGTCTTGCAATAGCTCAAGGCCTATAAAAGGCCTTACACAAAGCAAGGCTGGCCTTTCCTTTGCTGCCACTACTGCATCACAGATGTGAAACAGCAAGCAGTGGAGGGAGCCCTCATCCCACAGCTCATGCGAGAGGTCAAACAGTCACGCTCACGCTGAGAGCAGTTGCATCGGGCCAGTGTGGACTCCAGCAAATCTCTGGAGGGCCAGAGGCTCATTGAAGACTGGGTGCACCCTGAGGGCTGCATTGGGAGTCCTTGAGGGCCGCAAGTGGCCCCAGGGCCGGGGTTTGGGCACCCCTGGTTTACAGCAGTGTTTTTCAACCAGTGGTACATGTACCACCGGTGGTACTTGAGGTGGTGTCTGGTGGTACTCACAGAACCCCTAGATACCTGCCACCTGGGAACGAGACCAGGAATGAGGCACAGCATACAATGGTAGGAGGCTTGGCTCAGTGGGCAGAGCTATAAAGCATGCTTTTGCACATTTGAAAAAGCCCTCCTGTCCACCCTGAGCCTCTTACTGGTGTTTGTTGCATCACATCTGGCCTTCCAACTCAGAAGTAACCAGTGATGATGTCATCGCCAGTTACTTCCAGTGGTACTTTGAATAGGTGGACCATGTGAAGCGGGACAGCAGAGGACAAACTTTGAGAAACACTGGTTTAGAGTACAAACTTCTTTCTCAGTCTGAGCTCAAGAGAAACTGGTTCTGAGTGTTTATAGCAGAAGCCACCTGTGCATAGCACTGATTGACTGGAAACAGTGTGATCATTAACCCATCCTCCCCTTCCTCCCTAAAGCAGTTTTTCAATATAAGAAAACTATCCAACTGAACAAATATGGTTTTAAAAAGTGAGCCCACCTGAAGAATAGGAGGAGTTTTAAGACATTGAATCAGTGTTTGACTCACTGTCCAGTACATCTGTGAAATGTGCTGCAAATGTGCAGGGAAGCTGAGCTTAAACTGTGGGAGGAAAAAACCACAGCAAGTCCTGATTTGCATGTATGCTTGACTACACCTTAAAAGAGAATGTGGGCTAAATCTGTTATTCCAGTTTACTTGTAGAAGAGGTATTTTGAGTATGAGAGGATTCCTTTGGGATAGTAACAAAAGTAAAGATAAATGAAACAAAATCAGAAATGCCGAAACATCCAGTGGTCAGAAGTTGCCCATGTAGTTTCAAATGGACTTGGTTTGGAACATCTGTGGGACTCCAGTTCAAGGGGTTACTTCAGAGAGTGTCAGGAAAGTCTAGATTTCTACACATTTAAAAATACTATAGTAACCTTCAGGTTTTGCACCTAGTGAAACTTAATTTATGTGATTAGAGAAAATTATGCAAGCCTCAAACATTTCTTAGGCATGACTAAGTTTTACTGCTTTGAATTTTTCAATTGAGTGAAAAGATTTACACCGTTTGGATTTTTTTTAAAGGGACTGGACAGTCAATAGCTATAAGGGACTTTTATTTGGGAAGTGCTGGTGGGAGTTCCTTACCTGCACATCTAGCAACTTGGTTAGACTGGAGTTTCCCCAGGACTCTGCCCTGGGGCACCATGAAGCGCACTTTTGCACTAGCGTGTTTTTAACAGCTTGAGCCTGTCCCCTTTTCCTACGCCTCAAACACTCTTTACTTCCCCCCCCCCCCCGCCAATATGGCCCACTGGTTTTTCACTACTTCCCATTTCTCTTGCTAAGATTGTTGTTCTCTTTGTCTCCTCCCAAACAGCTATGGATCATGCCAGCGTTTGGAGCCAGGCCACAATTTGATAACGACAGAGAGCTGAAATTCTATGGCAATCCCATGTGGGCTGCCATTGTGGACATCTGCCTGCCCTTTGGCATCTTCTACAGGATGCATGCTGTGGCCAGCCTTCTGGAGGTCTACATCATGTCTTAATAAGAAAGATGAAGAATTTGCTGCATGAACCCACATTTCTTGCACCTCCCAAAACACCCTGAGCAGCCTCACTGAGTGGCCTTGAGACTCAACTGTGGTGTCCAATCCTGGTGATTAGTGAGCAATGCATTACTTCATCATATTGGCAACAGGCCAAAACATATTCTGGGTTTGGGGGAGGTATTTTTTGTTTCTGTTTTTTGTTCTGTTCAAAAGACTCTTTTCTCCTTCATTCTGCTAAGAAGCATTCAACATCAGTGAATTTTTCTACCAGGAATCATGGACTTTGTATATGTTCTGGCTACTTCTTGGTCACTTTAAGATCCCTTTAACTTCAGCAGGAAAACCTGAGGAGTTCTTCAGGTTGAAAGAAGAACTGAGAAAGATGGACAAACTTTAAAGTAACTGTACCCAACAATAGTCTGGGTGGCTTTATAGCTCCCTGCTCTGCTCCTTCACCACTTCACATCATGGAGACAGAAATCTAGTACTTTATGAAGGCCCCAGGAGCATAACTCTCTTAGAGCTCTCTCTTTACAAGAACAGTCCGGAAGTCTTGCAGATTTCACTAGTACTTTCTTGCTGTCCTGAATCAGGGCTTCCAGACTCTAAGAGCCTACAGTTATGCTATCATGAGGGTATTAAGATATGTTACTTTTTAAAGATAGCTTAGTATTTTTTTAAATGTGTGTGTTTTTTATAAAAATTATTTATTGATTTTCATTGTGACAATTCAAAAAAAGCCTGAAAAAGACCATAGCACACATACCAATAAATATGATTATACTGCAGATGTGTCTGAAGACAGGAGGGCCTCCTTAGCTGATGTGAGAGTACATGTGCCTCAGATGGTATAGGAAGAGGATACCATTCCCCTCAACCCTGCAAACACCACTGAAGGATCATGTGATGATGATGATGATGTGGTGAGATCTGCAACAATGCTGTATTCCTGTGTGCAATAGTGGATTTAGCACCGTGATACCCAAATAGCCAAAATATAGCCTATATAGCCAAAGCAAATGCTGGCTTGTCTTTTCCCACCACCTTCAACTTTCAACCCAATATAAAATCTGGAATGGGCTATCTTACAACTTTAATTACTCAACACACTCTTCAAGTATTGGCTAGGATCATCATATTTATAGATCCTTCATAAACACTGCACAGGTGACCTGCTGTCCATGAAATATTAAGGGCTCATTCCTTTATGTAATATCCCTATCTCTTATTTTCCCCCATTGTTCAAAGACTCCATCCCAGTCTTGATTTCTGAATAGCTTTCAGGATGCTGGTAGTCCAGATAGAAGCTTTTGCATGCATGGTTAAAATGTAATGCATCCAACTCTAGGAGACAATTTAATGAAGTTCTGTAGCTGGAAGCAACAGTTGCAAAATTAAGGTGGAGCGTCAAGATGGGTAAAATTGGAAGAAAAAAAAAAGTTCAGTGGATCCAGATTTTCTAGTTGGATGTTTGCCACATTGCTGCTCTTGATTCCAGTGTCTCTTATGGATTCCAAGTAGCTTGATTTCTGGTGATGAGCCTTGCAGAACTTGACATGTTCTTGCAGCTTCTGGTGAGTTCAGAAGCTTTGCAGGATGACAGCCTTATGTCAGCACTGAAGTTCTCTGCACAATGAGAACTACAGTTTTGGTGCAGCCTCCTTAACCCAGGAATGAGCCCACTGGATTCCAGTAAGTCCATAGTGCATCACAACAGAGCCAAATCCACAGGTTCGTCACCAAAATATTTGCAGGGTGAAATTTGGCAGTAGCTATAGGAGAATTTGAGAAGTAGTTATAAGATTTGGAAAGAGTTTGACTGTGCTCAATCCTCCCCTATGCAATTATTTTAAATCACCAGCCAATGTTATCTGCGAAATGAATGTAGATTATCATATTGATCACTCCGTTACCCACCTAGATTTTCTTTTTCTTATGGAATTATATTTGCAATGGGAAGAAATGTCATTTTGATGATAGAAAATAGTGGGGGGGGGGGATGACAGAGTCATTGCAAAATGCTTGTTCATGGAATTTTGAAAATCTCAAATGAAAGAATAAAAAAAAGTCTTGCCACTTCATTCTGCAGATTTTGTTCTTTTCTTTTGGAATTTAGACTGCCTGTTTCCTCCATGGGGCAATTCTAACCTTCTGGTGAGAATTGGTAATTATAGGATAAGAGGGAATAAGTGACTTCGTAACTAGAGCCAGTATAGCAGGGTGCTGGGTTTGGATGTGGAAAATCCAGAGCAACGATGAAGGTAGCACTTAAAGTCACAGCAAGTTCTGTACCAAAAGATTTGCAATTACACATTTCTATGAATTCACTGATTTCCTTGAATCCTCCTGATCCAAGATGGCACATTGTGCTACAGAGTGATTTTCACCAGGGGGTGCTGTCAAAATAAGTAGTTCCCCCAAATCTGATTTGGCACAGCAGCTTGGCAGAGGACTCTACCCCCTCAGTGACTATGGCAGCAATCCTGCCAACCTTTATTTGAGAGGAAACTGCATGGAACGCAGTTGGATTTACTTCTGACATGCTTTAGAATCCTGCTTTGAATATTTGAACTGGACATTCTGCCCATTGATTTTGCTTGTGGTCGGATATAGCAGATCTAGGAATCATCTGTCCCCATCTCCAATAACTTCACTTTCAAAACACTGATCCACATAGCTGCTAGCAGGGGATTGTGGCTCAAAGTTGCATTATTGGGTTGGGACATGCAGGGATGGTGACAGTATAGCTGGATCTGGGGAAAGGAGGTCAGTTTGGGCAGGGTTATGAGCCAGAAAGGCAGGGAACAAACAAATCCCGGACAGGAAGGCAGGGAACAAACACACAGGACAGAAATGGAAAGCTCCCCATAAGCCTCCATTCCAGGGCAGGGCAGGGCAGGGCTGAAGAGGAGTGACCTCTGGCAGAAAAGACACCAATTATATGATCAGTATCATTTTACATACTTCCAGTATTAAAATATGCAGAAAGATGAGTGATTTGTCTACCTGCTCCACCCAACAAAAGTGTCTATCCAGAGACTCTAAGAAACATAGTAGATAGCTCAGCTATAGCAGCAATAGTACTTGAGCATACTGACCATAAATAGGATTCAAGAGTACAGCATCACAATTTAATGTGTCTGCAAAAGTGTTGGGGGAGGGGGAGAAGCTGCAATTAAAGTCACCAAGAAATGGGCTACCTTAGAAGTTCCCACTCATGGCATTTCTCCCCTACCAGCTCTACCAGCATCCACCCCCAACATAAATACAAATGTTTTAAAATAAACGAGGTATCAGAACGAAAAACCCACCATGGCTAAATACCATAGTTGTGATAGACACAGTCATGCATGCTGGTTTCTTATGGACTTCTCTGCACAGGAAGGTGCAATACACTTTAACAGGCTACTCATTTCCTTCTGCCTTTGTAGAGACCAATGAAAAGCAGACTTGTATGTCATCCCCCCACATTGCACCTTCATCAGTATTCATAGGCCTGTCGAGTGATGTTTTTTCAGGGGCGTTTGCAAGATCTTGTTTGGATTGCAGAGTAAGCTGCGGCTCCTGATGTGGAGTGGTGACCAAAATGTGCTGCCTGGAGTTCTATGAGCTCTTGCCTGGGTGGGTGGGAGCACAAGAGCTGGCAGGAAAGAAGCCCTTGGCACTCACACATGTATGAATGGGAAAGGTGCAGTAGCGCAAGTGCAGCAAAAGTACCCATTATCAACCTCTTGTGTCTGAGCCAAGACCTACACAGAAGCCAAGACCTTTCATCACCTGATTACACAAATGAGGCTCTGATCTTGCAGATAGTCAAAGATAAGAAATCTCCTTCATGTTGAAACCTCATAATGAGTCATCCTTGTTTAAATACACTAGAAAGTCACAACTTCCTTCCTTGATTTTTCTACTCTGAGAATTGTTGGTGGTCTCTTTTTAAAATTTTATTCTAACGTTTGGTCTCTGGAGAGGCTGATGCTGCATTCTGCGGGAAGATGGGAGCTCAAATTGCAGTTGCCAGACAGACGCAAAATAGAAACTGAGACACAAATCCTAGAGGAACTCTGCTGCTGTGGCTCTCAAAGTACCCCAACGAAGCTGAATGGCCAGATTGGGTGGGCTGGCTGGATTTTAATTTCTTTCCCATCTTTTAAGCAGTTTGGTTTCTGAGACAAGCAATACAAAAAAAAAGATTTAAAACAGGGACCATATTAATCAAATGCCCAAAGAGAACATAACAGACTACACAGCAAAATTCAATCAAATGCCACTAAAAGCTTGACCAAACTAAGTAGCTTTTGTATAGGACCTAAAAGATAAAACTGGTGCAGATGAATTTATTTGGGAAGGGAGTTTTGCAATCGAGGAGCCACCACCAAGCAGTCCCTGTCCTTGGCAGCTACCCACCTAACCTCAAACAGTAGCATGATAAGTGAGTGGGTTACCTTGGTCCCAATGAAAGGCATTTCATGCTATTGATGCCATTTGGGCGTTTGATCTAATAGCATTCCCTTCCTTAACAGCAAACTTGATCCTTTAAAAGAAGTGCAACCTCAGCTAGACCAAATTCCAACTCCATAGTGAAATATCTGGTCTCAGGGTGCACTGACTTGGCTTCCCTAGAGTGCTCCATCTTAGGACCCAGCTGGAGACGATCCCTCACCACTTGAAACAGTGTTGTGTAATTGCAATAACTAGGCAGTGTTGTGTAATTGCAATGAGAGTGTGTGTTGGTCTCTCACTCATGCTTGGTGCTGATTCACAAAAGCTGTGAGTGCTGCCTAAAAAAACCAATATTTCAGTGCCTGTTCTATAGGTGTGGCATGTACAGGGGAGTTGTGGTCTCTAAATAAACTAAAGCAGGCAGAGCTGGGCTACCCATAGTGTGATGACCATAGTATCTTAGCTTTCCTTGTATATGCCAGGCAAGCACTTTGGTCTAAGTTAATGACTTGGGGAACCTATTGGGCGCTTAAGATGTTTCCTGTAGTGGCTGATGGGTATAGTTTTAGAGCAGCTGTTTTGTGTAACAATCAAATACTGCTGTTTAAGAGGTCTTTTTTCCCCTCCCTCTTCTCCTCCTACCTGACACAATGTCCTTGGGGGAAAAAAGAGGCTTATGGGTTCAGGCTTCTACTAACTCACTCTGTTCTAAACCTGGTCAAAAAATGCCATTTTTAAAATGGCATATGCTCCTTTAATTTACACTAACAACATTACTTAACATTCGTATAGTGCTTTCTGCATGTGCAAAGTCTCATATGTATTGTTTCTGAAGAGTTGTCCTTGGACCAACTTTGTAAAGATGGAGCCTGTTTATCCATGGATTTTATATTCACAAATCTGGCTTAATGCGAGTTCTCCACACCTGCATTGAGCCAGACTTGGTTCCACCTGAGGCCTCCGAAAGGGACCAGAGCTCTGCTCTGATCACCTCGGACGGGCTTTCTGAAACCTACAGAGGCAAGGCACATCTGCACGCAGCCTCTGTGGGCTTCAGAATGGCCAAAAAGGCGCAAAAAAAAAAAAAAAGCTACTTCCGGTTTCCTGAGCCTTCCTGGAAAGTTTCTGGCCTCCCAATGCATTAAAAACGTGACTTCCCATTTCCCTCTGGAAACCAGAAGTCACTTTTTTTTTGCCTTTTCAGCCATCCTGAAGATTGCAGAGGCTGTCAGGTGACATGCACAGCCTCTGCAGGCTTCAGAGAGCCCACTGGAGGTGACCAGAGTTCTAGTCCCCTTTGGAGGGTTTAAAGGGTCAAAAACCACAGATTTGCTTATCTGCAGTTTTCAGTATCCATTGGGGGTGTCCAAGAACGGATCCCTTGCAGATACCAAGGCTGCACCTGTATTGCAGTTGGGCTGAAAGAGAGTGGCTTGCCCAGGGCCATCTAATGACTAAGTGGCAGAGGTAAGTAGCAGGGAAATCTTGCTTTGCAGTTTGACCCTAGGCTACACAAGTTCACCTTTTCTGATTTCTAATTAATGCAAGACTGTCAAGTTTTGCATGTGAGTTTTGAGAAAATATAACCTTCCAGTGGTCTCGAAGCTTAGCTATAGCACACACACTCACTCTGAGGTTAGAATGTTGGTAGACTTGATTTAATAATCTTGACCACTGAGGCTAAGGGTTCAATGATTAGGAAATATGGTCACTGCAAACAAGCCTTACCACAGGAAAAAAAACAAAGCTGTCAACACCACAAGACGTCACCTTAGGGCATTTACCTGTAAGCAGGAAGGGTGTGAGATGGTAGACTCAGGAGGGTCTTAGGTGTGTAGTCTCCTATGGCACCTTCTTGAACAAATGTTAGTGTTGTCATTGGCGTCGCTAGGGGGGTGCACCTTTTAAAATTAAAACATAATTTAAAAACAGATAAAAGCATTAACATTATTTAATTATTTATTTATAAATAATTATAAATTATATTATATTAATATAAATTAATATAAATATAATATTATATATTAAATTATATAAATTATATTATATTATTTATAAATAATTATTTATTAATTATTTATTTTAATTGCTTGATGGTGTCAAAGTTGACACGGGGTGTGTGTGTGTGAGACTCTACAAGTTTTCAAAATCACTAAAATCAGAATCTGGAGGAATCAGACCATCATGTTATATATCAATCAATGTGTAATTTCATGCAGAATGCAATGGAACAATCCACATTGAAATGTCTGTGTCGTAACAAAAGGTACAGCCAAAAAACCGGTGGGGGCGGGGGCGATGGTACATCACCATGCCCACCACCTGGGGCGTTGCTCCGTCTACTACATGGGGTGATGTGCAGGCCTCCTGCACCGGGTGACGCGAATCCTAGTGACGCCACTGAGTGTTGTACATAAACTTCCTGGCATGAGGAATCTGGGTTTTTATCTAACTTATGACAGATAACAGGCAAAGAAATCCCACAGTGTTCTTAGCAGCAAGCATGCAGATAAAGCTGTAATCTGGATGTTACTGGAAAGAGTAGTGATATTGCAAGATATTGGCAAAGCTAATGATTGTTTTTAAGATTGTTGTTGATGCTGTTTCAGTCGCCATAAGCCCTAGAGATAATGCAATCATCACAAGAAAACTGCACCAAGGGTTTCAGCCACTGCTCCAGCAAAGAGACGCACAAGGGTTCCTTGCTGGTCCTGTTATACGACCCATGTGTTGAGCTGGCAGCATGGACAGGGCGACAGTTGAGGTTAGGGTTGCTATGCGGGAAATAGCCACCAGGGCTCCATGAGGTCTACCGCGCATCATTGTGCAAAGCTATCACACAGCACCAAATGGAGATGGCAGGGGTTATGTGAGCAGTAGCGGAGAAGAGTCCACTGGGAACCTAAAGGCATTTGGGCAATCACAGAGCCAACTGTATGACCAAGAAAACACTCACCTAATATTTAGCAATATCCTTGCCTAGTTTTTCTGGTGGGCTTGTACCTTGCAGCATAGCAGGACAAGCTCCTTCCCATGCTGCCAAGTTTTGGATGTTGCTGTAGCTGAGGGGTCCTTCACACAAACATAAGAACATGAGAACAGCCCCACTGGATCAGGCCATAGGCCCATCTAGTCCAGCTTCCTGTATCTCACAGCAGCCCACCAAATACTCGAGGGAGCACACCAGATAACAAGAAACCTCATCCTGGTGCCCTCCCTTGCGTCTGGCATTCTGACATAGCCCATTTCTAAAATCAGGAGGTTGCACATACACATCATGGCTTGTAACCCGTAATGGATTTTTCCTCCAGAAACTTGTCCAATTCCCTTTGAAAGGTGTCCAGGCCAGACGCCATCACCACATCCTGTAGCAAGGAGTTCCACAGACCAACCACATGCTGAGTAAAGAAATATTTTCTTTTGTCTGTCCTAACTCTCCCAACTCTCAATTTTAGTGGATGTCCCCTGGTTCTGGTGTTATGTGAGAGTGTAAAGAGCATCTCACTATCCACTCCCTGCATAATTTTGTATGTCTCAGTCATGTCCCCCTTCAGGCATCTCTTTTCTAGGCTGAAGAGGCCCAAACATTGGAGCCTTTCCTCATAAGGAAGGTGCCCCAGCCCAGTAATCATCTTAGTCGCTCTCTTTTGCAACTTTTCCATTTCCATTATGTCTTTTTTGAGATGCGGCGACTAGAACTGGACATAATACTCCAGGTGTGGCCTTACCATCAATTTGTACAACGGCATTATAATATTAGCCATTTGTTCTCAATACCTAGATCCAGGTCTACAGAGCTTGCATCCTGAGTACACTTCTGTACTGCAGCGAGTCATGGACTCTTCGCTCACAACAGGAGAGGAAACTGAACGCATTCCACATGCGCTGCCTCCGACGCATCCTCAGCATCACCTGGCAGGACAAAGTTCCAAACAATACAGTCCTGGAATGAGCTGGAATTCCTAGCATGTATGCACTGCTGAAACAGAGAAGCCTGCGTTGGCTTAGTCATGTTGTGAGAATGGATGATGGCCAGATCCCAAAGGATCTCCTCTATGGAGAACTCGTGCAAGGAGGTAGACCACAGCTGTGATACAAGGACATCTGCAAGAGGGATCTGAAGGCCTTAGGAGTGGACCTCAACAGGTGGGAAACCCTGGCCTCTGAGCGGCCCGCTTGGAGGCAGGCTGTGCAGCATGGCCTTTCCCAGTTTGAAGAGACACTTGGCCAACAGTCTGAGGCTAAGAGGCAAAGAAGGAAGGCCCATAGCCAGGGAGACAGACCAGGGACACACTACACTTGCTCCCAGTGTGGAAGGGATTGTCACTCCGGAATTAGCCTTTTCAGCCACACTAGACGCTGTGCCAGAACCACCATCCAGAGCGCGATACCATAGTCTTCCGAGACTGAAGGTTGCCAACAACAATGATCCCAAGCATAGAATTGGCCTTCTTTACTGCCGCCGCACATTGAGTTGACACTTTTATTCACCTGTCCACCACCACCCCAAGATCTCTCTCCTGATCTGTCACAGACAGCTCAGAACCCATCAGCCTATATGTGAAGTTTTGATTTTTTGCCCCAATGTACATGACCTTACACTTACTGACATTGAAGCGCATCTGCCATTTTGCTGCCCATTCTGCCAGTCTGGAGAGATCCTTCTGGAGCTCCTCATAATCACTTCTGGTCTTCACCATTTGGAAAAGTTTGGTGTCGTCTGCAAACTTTGCCACCTCACTGCTCAACCCTGTCTCCAGGTCATGTATGAAGAGGTTAAAGAGCACCGGTCCCAGGACAGATCCTTGGGGTACACTGCTTTTCACTTCTCTCCATTGTGAAAATTGCCCATTGACACCCACTCTCTGTTTCCTGGTCTTCAACCAGGTCTCAATCCAGGAGAGGACCTGCCCTCTAATTCCCTGACTGTGGAGTTTTTTTAGCAGCCTTTGGTGAGGGACCGTGTCAAACGCCTTCTGAAAGTCCAGATATATAATGTCCATGGGTTCTCCCACATCCACATGCCTGTTGACCTTTTCAAAGAATTCTATAAGGTTCGTGAGGCAAGACTTACCCTTACAGAAGCTATGCTGATTCTCCCTCAGCAAGGCCTGTTCGTCTATGTGTTTTGAGATCCTATCTTTGATGAGGCATTCCACCATCTTACCCAGTATAGATGTTAGACTGACCGGCCTATAGTTTCCCAGGTCCCCCCTCTTTTCCTTTTTAAAGACAGGCGTGACATTTGCTATCCCCCAATCTACTGGCACCATGACCATTTTGAGGGACAAGTTGCATATCTTGGTCAAGAGATCAGCAACCTCATTCTTCAATTCCTTAATAACTCTTGGGTGGATGCCATCAGGGCCCGGTGACTTATTGATCTTTAATTTATCAATGAGGTCTGAAACATTTTCTCTTTTAACCTCTATCTGACTTAATTCCTTGGTCAGGAGGGGCCGTTCGGGCAGCTGTATTTGCCTGAGGTCTTCTGCCGTGAAGACAGATGCAAAGAACTCATTTAATTTTTCTGCCATCTCTCAGTCTCCTTTTATCTCCCCTTTCCCTCCCTCACCATCCAGAAGGCCAACCACTTCTCTGGCAGGTTTCCTGCTTCTAACATATTTGAAGAAGCTTTTATTATTCCCCTTAATGTTGCTGGCCATGCGTTCCTCATAGTCTCGCTTGGCCTCCCGTATCACCTTCTTACATTTCTTTTGCCACAGTTTATGTTCCTTTTTACTCTCCTCATTAGGGGAAGACTTCCATTTGTAGGAGGCGAGGCAGTAAAATGATTCCAGGATTGTAGCGCTTGAGACTGCAGGTATGGGAAGTGCATAATGGGAGTGGGTGTGCCTCTCTAGATGTTAAAAACCCTAACCCTGCACACAGAGAACCGGATGTCAAGGACAAAGATTCTAGCATCATCTTTTCCTTTTTGTGCCAGCTTTATGCATGGGTCTTCATTCATGCACCAACTTTACAGCCATTTGTGTGAACCCCAAAAGCCATACAGACCTGTGAGGGCATGGATTGTCTATGTAAGAAACTCTGGGTGACATCTCAGCTATACAACTATAGGAGTCAGGAACTGGTCATTTTAAAATGATTTGATTGAAACCCAGGTACTTTGGCTCAAGTAGAGGATCATAGCCAAAAATATTACCTATGGTGGTGGTTGTAAACATTATAGGTTTAGCTTGAACCATGCGAGTGTGTCTTTAAGAGCTGCTCCCTTAAGAAAATTAAGAGGTCAGCTCTCAAAGCGGGCTAGCTCTCATTAAGAGGAAAAATGACATCCTCACAGTGGACAACCCTAGTTCACTAGTTCTGATAAAAAAAGACTTTGGTTAAACCCCATGGTCTTTGCCTTATAGCAAAGACTTCAAAACATTACTGTTGCAGTGAAACAATGGAAAATGTGATGTTCTTTCATCCATGCAAAAGAACCAATTCACAAGTTAATGTTTAGCATCCTAAATGTCATAAAAGCCATTCTTTTTATTTGGTCAGATGCATTTGGCAACAGTGGAGAAGAGCTAAGAGACTTGCTAATTTGGCAAATAGCAGCTTTAATGACATGGGGTGCTCTCCTAAGAAGCATGATAGTATCATAAAAACCATATGGAAGGAAATAATCTTGCAAGTATTTATGAGAGGCTGTTTATGTGCATCAGCCCAAACTCCAGCACTAGAGGAAGATGACAGTGGCCCAGTGGTCAGCTTTCCTGGGAACAGCCCTCTCTGAAGAAAATGCTGGTTTGTGGTGCCATTGTCAGTTATGATCAGATGTGTGGCTCGCTTAATTCAGCACCTCATTTTCGGTAGGTGCCATCACCAGTTGCCTCATACTCAGAATAAGGGATTGGGCAGGTGCACAGGGCCATCAGAAGGTTGGCAGCTGAACTTTGAAGTCCTGCCCAGTTCGTCCACGGCACTGCAAGCTATTACAGTCAAGATAAGACTCCCCCAAGTCCTTGTGTGGGTTCAGCTTGGTGACTGAGCAGCTACAGATCCAGCACATCTGCACAACCACCATTTTGTGTGTTTCACTAGTCATGCACTAACACCCCCTGTTACTGATGCAGTAACAGGGTCAGGACGTGGCATTATGGGTTTTTTAAATGGCAGCCACCTAAAAGTGATCCAGCTCACTGCCACCCCATCACTAAAATAAGTCCACTAGGGCTTCAGGGGCTGACTGGGGCATTTGGCTGAGGGCTGCTCCTCCAAGAGCTCGCCCTGAGTTGTCTCAAAGGAAAAGCAAAGAAGTTCTGAGCAAGAAAGTGCCTATAACCCTCATTACTTTGCTCTCACCTGAACAGGATGTTCATTCTCTACTGTGCTCATCGGCAGCACTTCCTTTTATCCCTCCATGTGGTTCTTGAAGTAGAAAACGAAAATCAAGTGGACCAGTTTCATTCCAAATTAGGCCAGACTCATTATGAGGGCTATGGTGCGGTCATCTCAGCGCTTTAAGTAGGAGACAAAAGGGGAAGTGAGATAGTTTGAGTCCACTTGAAAAGAAGCAAAGTGGCATCCCACCCCACATGAAGCACTGCTAGCTCTGTTATCTGGGTCAATAAACAAACCCAGTTTGACTGTTGGTAAATTCTTGCACTTAGGAATATCATGTGGCAATACATTCCACAGACTACATCATTGCGGCTCTTACCTTTTTGACTTGCCTCTAGCCAAAGGCATTACATAAGTCAATGTAGACTCAAGGGACCCAATTCCAATCCTTTTAAGACACATCTGACCTGACTTAGGTGTAGAAATCCGTACGGATTTGTTCCAGCCTATCCCGTTTGCCAAGAGTAGGACCATTTCGGGAGCTCTGGATGGCAATCAAATTGCAGCCTGAATGGCATTAGTCATGCAAGTTTGTGGTTTTGCACTCAGCACACCCTGCGTGCGGCAGGTGAAGACTGTTGACATGAGCTGACCAGGGAAGGTGCATAAGAGGGCAGTTGATTCCCATTGGTTGGACTCTCCAGGGCTAATGGATCTTTCAGCCTGGTAATTAATATAATAACAAGACAATCCCCAAAGTAAACAGGCAAAAAAAAATCAATGCAAACTACGCTTTCAGTTGGCAGGTCCGCTTGCCTGTGTTACTACTTCTGAGCCCTTCTGAGAAGAAAAGCTTCTCAGCCCTAGAGAAGAAATGTCTGTTTCCAAAAACTCAAACAAGGTCACATTTGCCTGGAAGATGTAGGACCGACCATTTCCGACATCATCAACTGTCACTGCTACGTAGCTGCCAAATGGTAGCACTGAGGTAAGAAGACTGAGGTGGTGTGTTTGCTGAAGGGTATTTTTTCATCTCCTTTTTGGCTGGGAATTTGGGGTATGGGTTTGGCTTGATTCCTTTGGCAGGGCAGGGAGCACAAAGGGACACCTTTTTCAATTGATTTGTGTTCCATACGTTTCTGCATCGCTTTTTAAAAATAAAAATTTAACAAGGCCATTTTCAGTTTTAAAACAGCAAAGCAAGAAATCTGTATTTAGGGTAGCAACAGACAAAAAGATAACAGAAAACCACAGTACGCAATAGGGCAATACCAAACACATCTTTTATGAGAAGGGGAAGAATGCATGGTAATTTTTCTTTGACATCTGTTCTGAAGATTTCTGATCAGGAGAGATTAATCTGGACAATCCTGTGCCCTGTTGCCGCTTAAGCACATGGGGGACAACCTGGCTTTAATCACCAAAGTCACATCATTAAAGTCTCCTGTCTGCATTCAACATGTGGGTGCTTCTGTCACTGGAGATGCACTCCAATGGATTTGAAATGGGCATTTCATCATAGGTACAACACCCCATGGACTAGATGTACCATCTATCCAGCACTGCCAATTCCCAACCTTCCATTCAGAAGACCTGCAAACAAACCCCTAGTCTGTGTAATAGCTTGCTCCCTTTAGCGCCTGGCTGGCCACTTCTGGGAAACTGATGAATCCATTTTTATAGCATGCTGTGTTCTTGAGAAGCCTTGACTCGTTGGGCAGAGAGGTGTGCATAGCCTACATATAAGATTCTGTAGATCACAAGCCAATTCTACATCAACAAAACAGAACATGCTGCAACACATACACTGGAAATTCAAACCCTATATTACTTGTTCGGCTTTGTCTTATGAGAACAACACATCATTTGAAGAAAACATGTTTTTATGAATGGGACATTTATCGTTTATGGAGGGCGTTCACAGCTGCTTCTAGACAGCGACAACCACCATGGCGTTGGAGGGCTGTTGCATCAGTGCTGTGTTTTGAGATCCTGGTTGTGGTTGTACCCTGTACAAAGGTGAACTGAATCTCCGATTGCTTTGGGTTCCTTCCTTTTAAAAAGCTTTTTGTTTTTTTAAGAGAAACAGAAAAACCAGGAAAGATCTGAGCTTCATTACCATGGATAGTTGGACAGAAGAGGACTTTGTTGCACCTGCTGCTTTTATGCCAGGGTAAGACTAAATAATAATAATAACTAGGTATTTATATACCGCCTTTCTGGTCATCGGATTACTCCTCTGACTTTATTCAAGGTGGTTTACATAGGCAGGCATTTCTAAATCCCTCAAGGGGATTTTTACAAGCATAGAGGTTCTCTCTTTCAAGAACCAACAACATTTCAGAATGGATCTTCCTGGTTTGGTCTCACTTCTAGCCTCCAGTTCTCCTACGCAGGCTGACAAGACTGGTACCTTCTAAAATTCCCTCTTCTAAACAACTATTAAAAGGAGCCCTACTGTCCTCTACATGTCTGGTTGCCTTAGAGAGAGGAGACAAATGAACATAAGGATAAAAAATTAAAAGAGGGTTCCGTACCACAGATTGTGTTAAAGGTGAATGTTATATAGGAAAAGGTTGAAGATTTGGGTTCAGATTGACCCTGTGTAACCTAAGAGGCTCTAGGGTTGCAGTCCTTCCTGGAGCAGGAGGTAAGGCTCATTGGACATAATGGCACTTACTTCTGAGTAAACATAGTAGTATTACAACTTAGGAGTTTTAGAATTATTTACAGAGCTCTTCCCCTTATCTTGTAGACTGCTTTCTCCTCTTGAATCCTAAACAAAGTTTATTGACTTGCAGTGTGCATAGGATTTTTCCACATATATGCCCAAATAAAATTTTCTATGAAGTGGCTATGACAGTCAACCCACATGGGGGGTGCTCTGTTTGTTGTCACTTGCTAAAATTAAACAGAACTCTGTTGAAGTTGATATAGTAACTGCATTGGAAATTTCCCTTTTCGAAGGGGCTACTTGTCTCCCTAGTTTTTCACGGATCGCTCTTGAGTTCTCTCTCATTGATGCTTCTATTTATTGTATTTGTGTAATATCTTTTAATGCAGCTTTGAGTTTAAAAAAAAGTGTAGTCCATTTTGTTAGACGAAAACATTATAAAGGAGAATTTGCTATTTTCCATTTCTGAAATGGAAAAATGTTCCAAAGCAAGGAATTCACAATTGCTATTAAATGAAAATCACTAAAACCAAATTGCAAAATAAGACTCACCCCCCCATTCCCATTGAAAAATATATTGGGTACATTTAATACTGGAACGAAACTAGAACAATTCACTTTGAATTTACAAATGTATTGAAGTTGTAAAAGTCAAAACTCCAGATGCAATTTTATTTGGTTTTAAGACAACTAATAAAGCAACATAGAAAGCTGAGAGAAATACACATCAGCCCGCGTTATCCAAACATAGATTTCAAATGAAAAAAAAAAAATTTTAAATACATAAATCTAGTTTTCCTACAAAGTGTTCTGATATTGAAATGTTTTGACAGTGACATTTTAGCTGGGATCTGAAATTCACAAAAAGACTAATTTCTATCTATCCCATTTTTCTTTATACAGTACTTGTATAAATTGAATTTGTATTGAATCTGAAAAATAAGCACAGAAATCAGATTTTACCTGCTTTCCACTTTGTTGGTCTATTCCAGTGTGTACTTGCAGGTTTGGTTGGTATTATAACTTTTTCAGGATTGCTGAAATTTTTCAGGTATTTTTTCCAGGTATTTTGGAAAAAATTCAGGTATTTTGGGGGGTATTGTTTCAAACTGATATTAGCTCTGCTACAGACATGTAACAAAAAGAGGCAGCAAAACAAAGGGAAAAAGGAAAATGAAAGGAAGGCAAAATAAAAAGGGGAAATCAAAGTATGCTTAGAAAGTGTGGGGGGAGTGAGATGAGGTACTAGAAGACTTTTAACCTTCTTTAAAGTATGTATTTCAGAAATAGGAACCAGAGCTTGCTGAATCACGTCAGTTGCCTCTTTTTTCAGTCATTGAGAAAAATTTCTTCTTTTATTGCTAGGTGGGTCAGCCCTTCCATCTGAACCTGCCAGTGAATGTTTTAGCCCTGTTTTTCCATTCATTCAGCTTGTGTTTCTAAATGTGTTTGCTAAAATCAATACTATATTGATCCATCATTATATCAAAGTATGCCTGCAAAACTTAAATTTATGACCCCTTTCCCAACTCAGCAAGTTTGCATCTTATTTAAATCTGAACTCTAGCAAACCTTAACTCACTTCGCTTGCATAGCACCTCTTGCAAGGAACTTTGATCCAACCACTCCACTCTTGTTTATCCATCATGAACTGCCAGCACCGCCATCGATTAGGAACACATTAATAAAATTACCAAAGACACCTTTATGAAGGCATAAAGCCTTTGAAAGGGAGGACCAAATCAACAGGAGGCTGAGGTCTAACACAGAAGCACTAGATAAAAATGGTCCGGTGGCAGATTATGAGTATTGGTTGAGTTGAATGTATTGATTTTCAATTTCAGCTCCCCTCAGGCTATGGATACATGGGAGCGTGAGAGAGGACATGAATTCAAAACAAAGAGGAAAGACACTGGTGGACTGTGGGACAGTGTGATATTTTGGATGGCAATATGGGGCTCACACTTCAGCCTCAACAGAGGCAAATACGAAGCTCTGCTCAGTTCTACCCTAGAAGTTCCCCACTATTTAATTTCTTGAAAGGGAAAGAACAGAAAGAGGTCAAAGTCACGAGGAATCCATATCTTCTGAACTAGGTCAACCTATTCCTTTAATCTCAGCCATCTGGAGGCTGGCTCTGATTACTCAAGAGCCATACATTTTCAGGGTTTCTTCATATCTTCCAGAGCAGAAGCTAGGCTCCCATTAAGCTCTGGGACATCTTGATCTGATTTTGGGGTCCCCCAAATGATCCATTCCATTAGCATCATCTGTTACTGTTTGGAGTCAGAGATAGGCAGATTCACATCAACTAATCCTATAGCTGTGCCCTTAGTAACCCCACTTTGTTTTTAAGGTTATAGGAGAAGTGGGAAGCGGTTCTCCTTCCTGCCAGACACTTAAGCAAAATAACAACTCAGCCATGGATGACCAAGAAGTGCGGCGGACATCTGGTGCCCAAGAACATGGAGGGGATGAGTCCACACCCGCAGAACCAGAGGCTTGGAAGATCCGCTATGAGAAATCATGGCTGCACCGGCATTGCTCTTCACTGTTGCGCAGGGATAAGCAGGCACGGAAGGCTGGGCAGCTTTTCTCAGGACTACTGGCCATGAATGTGGTGTTTCTAGGCAGTGCCTTCATCTGCAGTATGATATTTAACAAGGTGGCCATTACTCTGGGAGATGTCTGGATCTTCTTGATCATCCTCAAGATTCTGGCCTTAGGCTGGATAGCGTATTATTTACTGTTCACTAGGAAGAAGCCACGTGCTATCTTGTATCAGGATGCCCATGCAGGGCCAATGTGGGTGAAGGGTAAGTTCTGCCATGCTATATATCTTCCTCACAGTGCATTAGTCCCAGCATACTTACCCTAATATACTTAATTAAAACAGTTCCTTGATTCTTGGTAAGTGCATAGGTGAGGGGTGCTCTGTAGTAAACTGGTACCTGATCCTTGAGCTGACTGGCCACCAGTAGTTTTCTAGAGTGTAATCCTAACTTGTGCTGGAAACAGGCAGGCCAGTGGGCCTGCACTGAATCCAGCGCAAGTTTGGGGCTGACTGCAAGCCAGCCCAAGGCAAGGGGAAATGTTTCCACTTACACCGTGTTGTGCTGCAGCAGCCCCAATGGATCTACTCAGAACTGCACCACTTGATGAGGTGGCGCAAATCTGAGCAGCCCGGGACTGTATGTGGTCAGGATCTGCCATAACCGCTGAGGTCTGGCCCCGCCTCCTGCTCACTGCCTACCCACCCACAGTCCCGCCTACCCTCCCCCACCCTAAAACACCTCCCTTCTGCCTCCTCCCCACCCTTCCCATGTCCCCCCAGACCCCTGAGTTGGCCAAGCTTGGCTGACGCAACTCACCTTCTCCCTGGGGCCTGCAGTCTCTGCTTTAAGGAGCTTTTGTGATGTTCCTGGGCTGGTGCAAGGGACTTGCCTCGGCTGAAATGGAGGTTTGGATTGGGCCCTCAGTGGCTCAATATGGGTCATCTTAATTGAGAACTGGATCTTACAGCTTGCTGACATGGAGCACATCTCGTAATTCTAGAATTGTTAATATTTGGACAGTGAGATACCACGTGATAGCATAAATGCGTAGATTTAAAATACTGAAACATATCCTGAACTGTAGGAAAGTGGATGTTTAAACAAATTATTTGATAGGGCATGCCACCAGACCTCATTGAAGTGGCTCACTCATTTGTCTTAGACTACAGGTGGCAAACATTTTTGAGACTGTGTAGCCAAATTGGCAATAATCTTCTTAAAAAAATGCTCTCATGTGCCAATGGAAATTTTGAGCAGCAGATAATTTATTATTTCTATTTTACAAATTTTTTTATGAAGAACAAATGTTTGAAAGCAATCTTAAAGAAGTCAGCTTATGCACCCAATTTACTGCTTCATGTAGCAATAATGATAATCATTATTTATTTGGGGTGGGGCTTAAAGAGTTAAGGGGTGGAACTAATGTCAACTGGACATTTTCACATGCCACCTTGGGCATGTGTGCCATAGATTCACCAACCCTGATTTAGACACTGCCAGGCTACAAAGCGTTGGTTGCGTTAACATGAAACAACAATGCCATTTTCTATGTCAAATGTTGGACCCTAGACACTGAAGTAGCAGATGTCTCATTTTAATGCATCTTAGTGATCACCTGTTAATTATAAAAGCAAAACACACCCCTAAATAGATCAAAGGTTTCATTAGCAAGTTAGTCCTTGAAAACTAAGGGCCCCATCCTATGTCCTGCCAGCCTAGGGCATACAGCGCTGCTGATGGAGCATGTGTTGCAGGCTATGGGTGAGGGGGCTCCAGACAGCCCAGAAAAGATAAGTGAAAACTTTTTTCTTTTTTCTGTGTAAGCTGCCTGGTCTCCAGTGGGTTTATTCACCTATGCCAACTCTTGTGCTGGCATAGGTCTGAAAAGACTCCTGAAGGTGGACCCAGGCCAGGGAGGGGGGAAGGTAAAATCTTAGGGTGCTCTGCTACCACCAAGAACCTCCCTTTCCTGTTCCTGAACTGTCTCCAACCTGGGCCACTTACTACCAACCCTGCTCCCGACTTACTGGTGACAGCGGGGGAAGGAGGAGGTTCAGCTGACTGCTATCACCTGGGCATGGCCTCTGGACGTTTTCCTTGGCAGCCATGGCCCACCAACTGGTGAAACGAGTTTCCAGCCAGTGGCCTGGGATTTATGCTGACAGGTTGTGAGAAGCACACGGGCCGCCTGCAGCCCCCCTGTGCCTCATAACACCTCCCAGGCAAGACTGGAACCCCTTTTGGTCACTTTCAGTCATCTGGGAGGTCCTCTGAGGCACTCCAACTGCAGTCACGGCATCCACAGATATTCAGATATCCACATGAGCATGCGAATGCAGCAACTGTTACCCTGCATGTGACCGATCTTGTCTGATCTCGGAAGCTAAGCAGGGTCAGGCCTGGTTAGTACTTGGATGGGAGACTGCCTGGGAATACTGGGTGCTGTAGGCTTATACCATAGTCTTTTGAGACTGAAGGTTGCCAACCATATGCGAATGAGGAAGGCTCACTGAATATTTGCAAAAAGAGCCCCCTCATTCCAGCAGAGGTTGTAAGGTACAAATCCCAAACCCATCCTCTCTTCTTCCTGTTCGTCTTTTTAAAATTTCTCCACCTTTCAAGTTAAAAGAATTCTAAATTGTGAATGACAGCTGGTCAGGGAGAGCAAGGTTTTTGATCTTTATTTTATTGTACCACTATCAAGCTATTTAAAAATCCCAGATAGCTGCAGTTGGCCCAATACTGCACATTCTTGGGACAATTCCAAGGCTGTTAATGCTTCTCATTTTGGTTTGGGCATCGTTTTCTAAGGAAGAAGAGATGGGAGGGCACCAAATCCAAGGAGACCTCACTGTTCCTGATTGTTAGTTCATTGCAAGTTTTGAGTCTTGTTACTCTTCTTCAAGGGCAACAGAGTTAATTGGTTTTGGAAGAGTTGAAAGACTTGAAATGTGTTGGGCTACTAAATCATTCTCTGGGTATGTTTGAGGTCTCCTCTCATCATTCTTATAGTTTTCCTTGGACCAGGGTGACCAGATGTCATAAACGCAAAGGAGGAAAAGGCACCCCAAAATGTAGGACATCAAGAAAAATGTAGGACATGACAAAATAAATGCTAAAAACACTCGTATATTGATTTCAAGTGGTTAATTTCAACACTATATTATTAAATTTAAAAGTATATCACACATAATTTATTACATCTAATTTATTGGATGTGCTGTGCACTGCCTGAAGGGGCCCAATCACAGGGAAAAGGAGGACATTTAAGTTCTTTTTGTGGACATGAGACAAAAAAAAAAAAGAGGACACCTAAATCTGGTCACCCTGTCTTGGATCCCTCCCTTTCCTCTTTTCTTTTAATGAATTGCAGTTGGCCTCTGTGTTTATACAGGGTCTCTAATACTGTTTGGGGCGTGCAGCGTTCTCCTGAGTATATTCCAGATTGGGTACATTACAGTCCATATACATTGCAAATCCCTGCTGGAAATCTTGTTCCCGAGCTTGGAAATGCTCTTTATCTGCATTCAGGTAGGAAATTTCACTTTTGCTTATACAGTAGTCCTGCCTCTTAACGACACGGGATAAAAAGGAAAGAGATTAGGAGTAGGGTATCTGTGGTTGACACAAGGGCAGTTCAGAGATCAGTTGTTTGTTATCAATATTAGATAAACATTTATAGCACATACTGCCATTTCAGACACAAGTAAAACAAGACCAGCTTGGTAATTGCATAAAGGGTTGCCAGGTTGCAACGCAGAAATGTCCCATGCCCCTTAAAATGCACAGAGACCAAGCAGCTGCAGCTTCACTTATGACCTCTTCACTCAGACCTTCACCTTCCCTGCCACAACAAGCAACACTCAAAAGCATGTGGCACTGCAGGTAGAATGGGGAAAGATGCTGGGTGGAGAGACAGGCAAGAGGAGAAACCACGGTTACTTTGTCTCCCAGTTCAGCAAGAACTGATGCCAAGGAGAAATCAGGCTGCAGTCAGTCAACCTACATACAGGCATCCTTCAGCAACACCATGTCAGATGTATGTTGTACTCATGCTTCAAAGTACGGAACATGAAAAACAGCCCCACTGCTTCATCCTTTGCAGGTTCAGATGCAGTGCAAAGAACAGCATTGCAGGGATACCAGAATAAGGTCATTGTAGAGTTGAACCAAGAATATCACCTATTGGCCTGTTCCCATTCCAAAAACCTTCATGCTAACTATTTCTAAGCATACATACCACAGTCATTTTTTTCCTCTGTATTGATTTCAGACCTACTTCATCTGGCGCCATGCAAAGGACTGTACGCAGGTGCAACACAACCTCACTAGGTAGGCATATACTCTCTGCACTGCTCAGACCAGGTCATGCTCTCTTTCTTTCAGAAAATCTAGCATGGGCTCCATTTTAGCTGCATTTATTCCAATGGTCTGAGGGAGATCCAGCAAAGTGGCAGTCAGGAGTTTATGCTGCTTGCCTCAAGCTGCACGGGTATCGACAACACTCACAAAAAAGAAAAATAAGTCCCAGCCTTTGATTTCAAAGACTTCTGTCCTACCTTTCTGCCATCTAAAGGCTCAGTCGATCAATGCCACACAAATATGAAGCACAAACATTTTATATCACAACAAATAAAATTAAACCAAGATAAATCAGCACAAAACAACAGCAGCAAATTGTAACCAAGCTCCGCTTGACCTCAGACGTTGACCTCAACAGAAAATTCAGATGTTAGAAACAATCTTCTGAGCAGGAGAGGACCAGGCAGGCCTCTTGTGGGTGAGATTTTCATTACTAAATGCCCCCCCCCCCCAGTGGAAAGGCCCAGTCTCTACAAGCTGAAACATGGAGTAGGACCTCAGAGGAGTGAGATCCAGAAAGTGAACCCAGGATGAAGTCAGGCAGATAGGAGGTTTCATTCATAGTGACTAGGGCCACTGGAGACTGGGAGCAGGTTTGGCCTCTATTTCAGTGCTGCTCTTTCCTTTCTCCTGTACCAGTGAAGGTTACTTATTCCTTTCGGGGGGGGGACGGGACAGCCTGCTGCACTTCAGCTCTCCACTCGTATTTCCTGCCGATTCCTTCATCACTAAGGCTGTTGCAATAAGTATACCAAAGGTGAGGCAATGGATATGTGGAATGTGGCTGTAGGAAGAACTTGAAACTCTCCTTCCCTCCCTCATCTTCAAACTTGACAAGCCCTTTAACTTGTAGGGCTTAAAGGAAAACCACACTTACCATAAGAATTTAAGAGAAGTCTTGTTGAATCTGGCCAAAGGCCATTTAGTTCAGCATCCTGTTTCCCACAGTGACCCCCTGGCTGCCTTTAGAAAGTCCAGTCTGGAGAGAAAGGCATTATTCTTACCTGGAACAGGTTTTCAGAGGTAAGATTGCCACTGAATCCAGAGGTATTGCATGGCCATCATCACTAGAAGCCACTGAATTGGGCCAATTCTCTTGGATAGCCATCCATGCTAGCGGCCACCACCACACCTTGTGGCAACAAATTCCACATCTTAATTATACATATGCTGTGCAAAGAATGCTTCCTTTTATTTGTTCTAAATCTCCCACCAATTCAGAACAATTGATCCCCGGTTCTAGCATTGTAAGAAAGGGAGAAAAGCTTCTCTCTAACTTCTCTTTCCACACCATGCATTATTTGATAAGCCTCAATCATAACCCTCTTTCATCTCCTTTTTTCTAAGTAAAAAAGCCCTAATGTTGTAGGAAGGTACTCCAGACCCTCTGATCATTTTGGACACCCTCTTGCCCTTCTTGAGGTGTGGTAACCAGAATGGTATACAGTATTGCAATTGTGGTTGCACCATAAATGTGTATGGGGCAACATAAGATTCTCAATTTCTGTGTTAGAGTGCCTTTTGCATGCAGAAGATCCTAGATTCAATGCCTGACATCTCCAGGTAGGGCTGGGAATGACCCACCACCACCACCAGAGCTGCTACCAGGCAGTGTGGATGATGCTGAGTTAGATGGACCAACAATTTGACTTGATATAAGGCAGCATTCATATGTTGGACCATTGGAATCTGGTTTGCTGTTCCTTCCTTTCTTCTTCAAAGATGAGGCTGAATTTGCTTGTTTTAATCAGTCAGGGCCATTCTCACATGGCATGAGATTCTAAAGATGTATTTCTTCTTTGACAGGTGTGGGCTAATGTTGACCATGGCCACTAACCTCCTGTTGTGGCTCTTAGCAGTAACCAATGACTCAATTCACAGAGAAATTGAATCAGAGCTTAAATCTTTGCGGGCATTTGAAGGTAAGATTCGCTTTTAGATATATCTCAGTGAGGAGGATAAAATAGACAAGATGGGAAACGTGCAGCCTTTTTGACACAAAGTAGAACTTCCATGCTTTCCTCTAGATTTCCAATCCTATTCTCCTGCCTATGGAAGAAAGATGGCAGACCAAAGTGGTACCATTGCAGATGGCACCCAGTTTTGTTCAGCTTCCTCATAGTAAGGCAATTTGGCAACACTGAAATATAACGAATGGGCAACTTGGGCTACACTTGCTTTGAGAATATCAACATTTCAACACACAAAAAGAGTCTAGTTCTAACTGAAAGAGAGACCATCCTTTTAGATATCATTCAGGGAACATGCCTGCAGAGTCATGGTCAATAACAGACTCATTTTCCCAGATGTGAATATGTCAACCAGTTAAAACAGGGGTGCTCACACTTTTTTGGCTTGAGAGCTACTTTGAAACCCAGCAAGGCCCAGAGATCTACCAGGGGGAAAGGAAGCGTCTGACAGACACTCCCTTTAATGTATGGAGCCCCTGCTGGAGTCTAGTCAGTTTCGTCAGTTTTGTTGCTGCATGCCTGAAGAGCAGCAGCTAAAGTGTCAGTTTAGTGTCAGCTAAATATGTCAGTTTCGTCTAGTGACTAGACGAAACTGACATATTAACAGTTTGGAGAGACAGGGCTCCGCAATCTACTCATTTTGCCTCACGATCTACCGGTAGATCGCGATCCACCTATTGAGCACCCCTGAGTTAAAAGAAATCTCGCCACTGCAAGCTCAGAATAAGTAGCTCATAACTTTATGAATTGGGTTGTGAAATGACCCTTTAAGAGTTGGAAACTAGATTTTGTACATATAGCAGCTTTGTACAGTCTATTTCTTGCCATTCTCCCAATCTTGCTCCAGACAATTGGACCAGCTCCTGTGAATGCATCACCACCATGTGCAAGGTTTTCCAGAAAGGCTACATATTGCTGTATCCCTTCAACACAGAATACTGCCTGATCTCTTGCTCCATGCTCTATGTCATGTGGAAGAATGTGGGCCGGCGCATTGCTCATCATCATGCTTCTTGTATCAAGTCCAGGTTTCAACTCCATGGAGTCATTTTTGGGCCTCTCTTTGGTATTTCCGCAGCCATCATTGGCATCTGTATTTTCTTGGTGTATCAGATCCAAATCACCAGTTCTTCCTCCAACCATCAAGCATTCATACTCTATTATTCCTACTACATTGTTTTGCTGCCTGTGATGGCAGTTGGGGCCTTGGTTGGAACAGTTATCCATGGTTTGGAAGAGAGAGAGCTGGATACACTGAAAAACCCAACACGAAGCCTTGATGTGGTCTTGCTGATGGGAACAGCCTTAGGCCAGATTGGCATGTCTTACTTTTCCATTGTAGCCATTGTGGCCACCAATCCAAAGGATCTGTTGAACAGCATCATCATAGCCTATTCGGTGAGCATCATCATTCAGCACATCACCCAGAATATCTTCATTATTGAGGGGCTCCACAGGCAGCCTGTTGGGATGGATGAAGGCTCCAGACATGCTAAACACTCCATCCAAAGCTTCACTTCAACTCAGGGTCCACCTCATGAACACAATATTGCATCTCAAGACAGTCAAGAACTTGCCCCAGCCACAGACAGCAAAGAGACAGAGACCAAAGGAGAGAAAGGTGAAGGTAGTTCCCCAAAAGTTTGTGCCTTAGAAATGAAACAAGACATCCGGAGAGTTTCCCAGGCTTACATTCAGACCTACAACCATTTGAACTGGAAAAGGAAAGGTTTGAAGGAGATCTCCAGCTTCTTGATCATGTGCAACATCATAGTAAGTACTTGACCAGTTCATACAATAATAATCTGCAGTGTAGCATATATTGAAATCATACACTTTCAAGCCCACTCACCAACATGGGGCAAATATGACCAAGTAGTCCCTTATAAAGATGAGGGTTAGGATTCACCAATACAGTAAATTGGTTGATCTTTACAGATGGGGATTATAATGCTGTAATGGGTGTTGGGACCTAATGTGTGGTACTTGGAACCAAGGTGGCTATAATTTTTAGGGAAGGGGAGGAGACAAGTAAGCACTAGGAAATCAAACTAAGGCAAAAGTTACATTGATGAGCACCAAATTAAAATAAAAGGCCATGCATGTACTCACACACAGAGAGAGAACTAATATTGATAAGCATCTTTTGACTCTTGCTTTTTCCAGTTGTGGATCATGCCATCATTTGGAGCACATCCGGTGTTTGAGAACGGATTAGAGAAGTCATTTTATGGCTACTCCACCTGGTTTGTGATTGTCAATTTTGGTCTACCCTTGGGCGTGTTCTACAGAATGCATTCTGTTGGTGATCTTCTGGAGGTGTATCGGTCAGCCTGAACCAAGCTCACGCCTTCTTACATTGAAGACAGGGCAAAAACTGAAACAAAATTTCTAGGGGAAACAAAGCTCCACAGACATCACTACAGTAAGGATTCCACATTAAAAAGGAGAAATCTGTGATGTTGTTAAGTGAACTGAAAAAGATCTAATCTTGTTGGCAAATAGCCTATTATTCAGTAAAAACACAAACAGCCCATAGCAAGTTATGGGGTTGCATCATCCTGTGTATGTTATGGCCTCAATGATGCTATATTTACATTGTAATTACCTCAATTACAATGATGCTAAACAATCATTAACCTTCAAGTTAAAAAGGCTAACACCAAACTAGAAAGATGTTGAAACCAAGCTGGGCGCTACAAAACTTGGGAATCACTGTTATTCCCCATGAACACACCAGCGCTTTAACATACATGGGTCATATTGCTGAAACCAATAATTGGATCAGTGTGACTCAGGAATATTTCTCACACACCTATCTTAAAAAAGGCATGGTAGCAAGTGAGTGTTCAAACATTGCACCCATTCATGTCTAAAGAGCCTCCAAGGACTCAAGTCTCAACTACAACATTCATCTATTCCATCTTCAGAGATTCTTCTGGAGTTGTCTCAGTTTGCCTCAATAGACATTTTACACAAATGTCACTCCCAAGAAGATAAATAGAATCCTAGAATCAAGCAGAAAAGCAACAAAGAATATTCTACCATTGCTCCAGCCCTCCGATATTTTCTCCAGGGAAGTGATTTGAATGAAACAGCAGAGTTTGACATCTGTCAAACTATGGGTGCTCATCATTTCATTATCAGAGCTTTTAAAAAAAGAAGATATCCAGCACTCTGGAGAGACAAAACCTCTTCCCCACATGGCCAGTAAAGAAGCACTTTCAAGATGTCGCTCTATCTGATGGTTTCCTATTGCTGTAGGGCAGCCTTTCTTATATGGAACCAGGGCATGCTAGAACAGTTTTTTTCTGTATCAGGTGTTCACAGGGTGATTATACTACTCTGTGGAGTAGGATAAATCAATGGTCTGACTCAATCTGCATGGGTTACGTAGTCCACATCACAACTTGTAATAGATACTGAACTGAGAACAGTTGGAATTAAGAGATGGAAAGTATAGAAGCTGTGCTTTGATCAGAATCGCTGTAGGCACGGCTTCTGAAAATGGGAAGGATAGGGGCCAGACAGTGGTGGACTTTGTAAGGCTTCCCAGCATCTCCAAGCAGTTGTGGTTAGTTGAATGTTTAATGTGTATTGTGTGTGCCATCTGTGTTTTACTCTGTGTTCAGAACAAAGCAAGGCAAATGGGAAGCAATGAAAAGCTGACTCTAAATTATTACAAGTCTTGACTTAGCATGAAGATTGATTATATAAGGGATTGAAGGCTGGTCCCACCTTTGTGATCAATTCATCTTTTAACGCTATCTAAATCATTCTGGTTGCTGAAGGCTAATAGATGGAAGTGTAAACATTTCTCATTTTATTGCACTGCAGAAAAATAAATTACTCCCAAGAGCTATTTGGTTAGGGCCTGGGACTTGGCTTTCTCAGAACTCCTATCTTAAAAATTCACCAGTCAAAATAGGGTGGAAGAGTCTCATGCAGGTTCCTGCCCCAAGGAGCTTAGGTCCACATTCCAAACTGTGTCCTAACCACTGGAGCTACTTTAGAGTGATGAAAGGACAAGTGAGTTTGGACTTTGCACCTCTGCTAATCTTACTCAGTCTTATGTCAACAGAAATTGTCAGAAGAAATAAGAGCAGGATGAATTAGCACCCTTAAAAGTTAATTATTACTCCATTCTTCATAGGATGAAGTTCCATCAAAGGAACTTACTGAAGGTTAACTATTTTAGTTGAAGAGCTAGGGAAAGGGTTGGTGATCCTGTACACACAAAGTTATGTACATGCAATGAGACCAGTTCAAGCAAATAAACATAGGCTTGAACCTGTTCTATCACAACCAGGTTAAAACAGATTTATTGCATCAGCCAAATGAAAGCATCCTGCTCTGCAAATAGAACACCCACATTCTACAACCAGAAAACTTTCCAAATTCATTTCTGTTCTCTTGACTTATGTATCTCTCTCTAGGTATTCTACACACCTTATCTCTGTAAAGTTAGGAAGCTTCCAGGCACAGCTCACAACCATCCTTCCCTGTTAGCTGCTATGAAAAACTGTGACCTATCCTAGACAAATTCTGCTGCCCCATTTTTTCTCCCAGGCGCCACTTCCAGTTTAAACAGAAAAGTATTGAACCAAGAGCCCCTGTGCAGGCTCATGCCTTTAATGGAATGGTACATGTTGCGAAGGACAAACAGATCATCATAAATCAAACAGTAACACAAACAAGCTCATAAACATCTTATGATACAGACAGAGTAATGTTAAAAGATAAATTTATCTTTAGCTGCAGTGTTAAAGATAAAATTATCTCTATAATGTAAGCAAATAGTTTACAGTGCAATTTTGATTTTTCATGGAACAAAGATTGGATTTAAAACACTAAAGAATGCAAAAGTCCAGATAAATTCACAAGAAAAACACATTAACATCAAATAAAAAGATTGGAGATCACAAAGTGTATATATGGGGGGGGGGCAAGGAGTAACCAGTGCCTTAACTTACTGCTTGAGTTTAGCACTTACTACTTCCAAGCAGTAACCAGTGTCTCACAGGGAGCTTTCCCCCACTATGAAGTTCAAACATGGTACAATCAGTCAGCCCCTCACTAGGGCACTACTAAGTCACATTTGAGAGACAAGAGCTATTGAAAGGAAAATATAGATCAGAGGGTGACCAGTGTGGGCGAAAGGGTGAACAGATGAAGCTTGATCAGTGAGGAAAAGGTAAGAGAATTTCAAGGGGCTGAAAAGGACAAGTAGAAAAAAGTGGTTTTATTATTTGACTTTCAAAATATAAGATCTAGATAACATCTAGAATTGGCCTATGTAGAATAACCTAGTTCTTTGTTTATTCTGAACAAAAATAAGCAAGTTATATTGGACCTAAGGCTGGCACACCTACTTATTCTTTTCTATGACATGGGATGGCAATCTTTAGCTTAACCACCTCTGTGAAAAAAGAAGAGGTCTACAGTAAAATGGCCTCTCAGATCTTGAGAACTTCTACTTCAGAGTCAGAGCGACCCCGATGGGGTAAATAGGCAATGACTACAGAACACACCTGCAAAGCAAGTGCAGTCCTATACACCCATGATCCCAAACAGTGGCCCATGGACCATGTGAGTAGGCCCTGCTAGATACTCAAGGGGTGTCAGCTGGTATCATGAAAAGCAGTTAAATAACCTGAGCTCAGACCCCAAGTCATGCATTCTATTGACCATGCCAATCCTGTGTGAAGTCTCCAAGAAATAGCTTCACATTTTTGTTCTTATTTGAATCTATTACAATCTAGTTTAATTGACAGAAATAACTCTGTGGTGTTGAATTCTAATGAATTCAACACCATTACAGGTCTTACCACCTGCATTTGACCTGTTAAAACAATTCCCTCTAAAGCCCTGAACAATCAAATGCGCCCAGTGGCCCCTCCCACCCTTTCTCAAGTGCTCCCACATTAGAACCAGCTTTTCAAGCAACAATTCTGCCTGTCTAACCAACTTGGAGACATGAGAGGAAACAAGGTCCTCCTGTTACAGAGTGAGGTTGAATTCTTCCTTCCCAGGTTTGCATTAAACACTGACTAAAAACAATATGACACACATCTTAGACACCCACCTTTTAGAAAGGGCAGCCTCTGAAAAAAGATGAGGAACAGGAATTTGGATGCTACATTACAGCATCAGGTGCAAAGCACATTTCCAGAGGCAAGGAAGAAAGGACCAAACCCAGAAGATGGATCTGAAATAGCTTAAATAAATAGAACTCCAGTGTCATTTAGTTAGTGAAGCTACTACCTCACCCTGCCAAGGTACAGTAACACATGACAGCAGCAAGGGGCTTGGTAACATGAAGGGAAGTTTGGATACATTCTTTGGAAAAGAAATACAGAGCTACCACTTACAGCAGCATTTCCTTCATTGGTCCAGTTTTTTAACTCTTTACATTCAGTGTCTTTTTAAAGTTAGGCTGAACCTGACTAGGGAGTGAAAAAATTGCTTCTCTAGCTAGTCAGGTTCAGAATTGCACAAAGGAGCACAAGGATGGCTGATGAGATATGGTTTGGTTTTTAGTATATAACCACCAAAGCTGCCTTGTCCTCGTGCATCTTTCCATCAACAATCCTTGGAGCTGGGAAAGATTGTTTGGGAGATTCTCTGAGTTTCAAAGTGGCAGGTCAGTAAATGGATGTGATTATCCTCCGGATCACTCATCAGGCAGTGAAATGAGGGAAGTGCTGTGATGAAGAAGCGCACAGCAAGATCCTGGTTTCCAATGTTTTTCTTGAATAGAGGCAAGTTTCCTCTCTCTTTCCATTCCTTAGACTCGTTGAATTTCAAACAGCTTTACATCTGTGTCATACCAGATGGGAGGATCCACATTCCTGAAGAGAAACAAACACTCATTTTTCTGTGTTGGGCACAAGTCACAATACCTTCACAAGGTGTTGTGACACAATACCTAGTCACAAGGCCCTACATACTTGTGTAGGGCACAATACTTTTATACCTTTGCAGACAATGGATCTGAGACTACTGAAGGCTGAATTATAAGTGAAGCTCAGCCCTGTAATGTCTCCAACTTCAGTTTTTTTCTTTTGTTTTACAAAATAAAGCCACAGAGATTATAATCTGGGCATGACTGGGTGGTGGTGGTTTCTTAACCCTTTCCTCTCTGGTGAATTTTCTGCTAAAGTCAGTTCCCCAGCTCCATATAACAATAGTATAAAAACCATAACGAATCAACAAAGTGGTATCCATCATCCAAAGATATAACTTGTCAGGCCTATGTCGAACTCCCTTGCAGACACCTTACATATACTATACCTGAGTATGCTGACTGAACCCATCAGTCCTTGTGGTAATCTAGATACTAGATAGCCCAAATTGACTTCTATCCAGATCCTTGCATGTATGGACATGACGACAAGTTGCACTAAGCAACTGTGATTTCTCATAACAAGCTTTTCCACAATTTTGCCTGCAATACTACTCACAATTAAAGCATTATAATTATAATTTCACTTACTCTCAGTGTTCCCAAGCCACATCATGCTATCAGGATTGGATAAAAGTGTCCTTTTGTCTTGTTAGAATTCTGAAAGTGTCAGTCCTTATTTGAAATGGCGAAAATATTACATTAAGTACCCATGGAAAGGGCAGGGGGTATAATCTATTACAAGGGTGTCATACATAAGGCGTAGGGGCCAGATGCAGCCCATGGAAGCTTTTTGTCTGGCCCTTGGGCTCTCAGCTGCTGAGCAGTGCTGAGGTATAACTGTTCAAAAGGTGGTCTGCATGATAATTGGTCTCTGCTATATCTTGAAATATGATCAAGATTTGCATATTTTCGTTTCTGTCATTTGCAGCTAATGTGTTCCTAAGTGAGAAAAAAGTGCTTATTTCTGGTCAGCCCAATGTATGAAATGAGTTTGACATCCCTGATCTATAACATGAGATGGCAGCATGTCTTAAGGACTCAGAATCAACATTTAGTGAAACTGTTCTCATTTAATTCAAAAAGAACCATCTAAACCTTGCCCCACAATCCTATGCAAGTTTGCCCAGAAGTAAGTTCCACTGTGTTCAACAGGCTTACTCCCAGAAAAGTATGCATAGGTTTGCAGCTGAAGGCTCCTCCATAGAAGTCCATATAGCCGCTCACTGAAAATCTCAAAAGGAAAGATTTTTCTTAATATTTCCAAAGCATTGTGATCTATTATGGAATTTTTCTTATACCTAGGAAATTTAATTAGTGCTTTTACTTAATAATCCTTCTTGCAATTTAAATTCATTGCTTCTCATGCTATTTCCAGCAGATCTAGTAAAAAAAAAGTCTGAGTAGTCGCTTAAAAAAAAAAAAGAATCTGACGAGTCCTTGCTAAGGCAGCTAAGCATTATTTACTGAAACTGATAAGCTATTCCCGGTACAGGTTCTGGTAATATTGTTTGTACTGTAGAAGTAGCAGCCTAACATGCTCAGCATCAGTGGCCTAGCATCTACCACAAGTGTTATGTAAATGGCATGTACCAAATTTATAGAAATAGCTGCAACCCTTCTGTTCATAGTATGAAGATCACTTTTGGTTCCAGTCATTTAACCTAAAACAAAGCACACTTTTGGGCATGACTTCTGGCTCTACAGAATTCCTCAGTCACACTACTGGTAAGAAGAGATGCAACTGCGTTTGTATCCAGTTTGACTTACCTCAGATAAATAACTCCCCACATGTAGGTGCGGAACCACATAGCAGTACCAGAGTTGGCCTGGTATTTGCGGATCAAGATGGGATGAGGTACAGGGAGTAGCCCCACCAGTGTGCCATGCTGTAAGAACTTCAGGATCTCAGACTCATCTGTGAGGCCCCTGTAGGCAGACAGCACACATGTACCCATGTTCTTTCTGCTGTGGCATGAGGGGGATGCACTGCTAACATAGACTTCGCTTCCTATTAAAGTATGTAAGCTCTCTCCCCCCCCCCCAATAAAATAATGTACAAGGGTGAAATAAAAAGTCTCTAGAACTCTCAAGAATTTCTACAGAATGTATCCATGAGAACCTAGTAATTTTCTTTGATACACACAAAAGTGTAGTTGTGATGCTGAGTTTACAAGGAACCAAGTGAGAAGAATTTTGCCTTTGAATGCACAAAGACCAAAGAAGAGCATCATGCTGGTGGAGTTCAAGACTCTATGTATTTGCAGTTGATACTCTGGCTAAATGTTAAACTTGATATTATCCATGTTCCAATCAAACCCCAGTCAACAGTAATAGTAGTTCCTCTCCCAACATTTGCAGAACCATGAGCAGAGAGTGGGTCCTGATCACAGGACTGATGACATCTCTAGTACCCCAATAAGAAAATCTTATCTTTTAACCTCTCCATCAGATTTTATTCAAGGGACCTTAGACACTTACTTGTCAATACAAATCTTCTCTACCTGGGGAACCAGGACCTGTAACAACCTCATGATTGTTTGCAGGGGCAGCTTTGACTTCCAAGACACCACCTGCACAGGAAAGAAGTAGTAGAACATTTCAGTGCCTTCAAATAACTCAATGATATAACAGGATAAAAGGCAGGATACCCTTGAACAGTAATGCATAAGAAACAAGATAAAGTGACCAGGAATCCCAGCAGAGATTTGGGATAGTGTTGCCAGGAAGACTAGGGCACACACCTTTTGTCATGAACGTGGAGAGAAAATGGCCCTGACTATGAAGAAATGAGTTTGATTCAGCAGTTGCTGTGGATTCCATTCCTGCTCTGTTGGCTTTGAGTCACCTTGAGTTTCTCTCCTTGCTAGAGTGAAGCGTCCCAAGTTCACTCACTAGCAAAACAGGCTTATTTGTTCCCCTATCTTACCAGGGTTAAACAGGATTCAACAAAGGAAAAACAGTCATTAGCTATTGAGGATATTTTGCAGAAGAATAGTTTATCTGAAGATTGTGGATGAAACATATCAATAATAAACCCACTCCTTTTGCAGAGAATGTAGAGCCACAGATGACAACAAGGAAGACAAATTTTCTTTTGCAGAGTTAACATATGGTTGTTCATCTCAACAGGCAGGCAGAATCTTCTGGTTTTAAAGAAGTTTGTAAACCATCACTGATTCAACAGGTGCTGAATTGGATCAGTTTCTGGTCAGTTGGAATTAAGGCAATAGGCAAAGATGAAGCAAATTCCTATGTATCCCAGAAGTTAGCAGAGCAGATGCACAGTTGATTCCATCCACAGTATACATTGCAGAATAGGAAACGATGCACATTATCATCCAAACTGACAACTCAGCATGCTACTGCCATGGGGGCATGCGCAGTGAGGTACTGCAGAGAACAGTAAGCCGGTGCTATGCCTTTCAGCCCTCACAATGGACCACTACAATTTCTGTTTTCACACTGTTGCCCAATAAGGAAGGATTGTATAGTACTTTGCCTGCTACATATGAGAAAAATGGTAACCAGAAAAAAAGCCCATATGGGGAAAAAAGCCCACACAGACTTTGCCTGCATGGGTTAGGGTGGATGGACACAATGGCTTAGGGTTAGGGTGTTTTTCTGTGGGCAACTCTTGTGTGGGCTTTTTCATAGAACTGATAAAAACCAACTTTATTCACAAGCAACATTTCCCAGCTCTCTCACCCATTCAGGAGTTGGATTCCATTGCCCACTTGATGATGTGGTGGACAGCCGCCGTCGATCCCGCTTGGGCTGTGACGATTCCTAAGGAAAGGGCACAAAAGCATATGGCTGATCCACTCAAGTGCCACTCAACTTTAATTCAAAATATGATTTCGAAGGGAGTTGTAGATATTCAGGACTCAGACAAAGACAACAAATACAAAGAAGTTCCAAACCACAACCTCCCCTCCCTTTTATATGATGACTTCTGAAATCCTATTTGTTACTTTTTGAAGGACTGTGAGATTCCTTCCCCCCCCCCCCAATTTGGGGGCCAATAATTCCATATTAAGGTGATGAGATCTAGCAGTGGTGTCTCAACATCTACCACAGATATGTTCATTAACTCAACATATTATTACTTGGAGCTCTTCAGCCCATAACACTATGTGATCCTCTGGGTGACCCCACTTTCTACACAAGGCCTGATTACAGCATCTCACTACAACAAAGCTATAGCTCACCATTCACATCCAAGTGCTTCAAATTGGATAGGTGCAGACACCTCCCTGATCTCACTCATCTTCAAAAACTTTGAACCGATCTTTAGATGAATAGTATTTTTAATGCTTGGGAAGCAAAGAATGGAATATTCTGTCTCTCTAGCCTTGATGTCCCTAGGATTTATTTATTATCACCATAAAGTAATAATGCACTCCTGCATTATTTACAGTTACAATAAAGTTCTGTTTGAGACAGAGACTGATATCCCCTCTCCAATAAAGTTTCTAAAAATAAATTCATAAAAATATAATACCATCTGCCTTGAGCTTCATTTGTAGTTCTCTCATCTGCACAGCATGAGAACCTTCCCCTCCCCATGATTTGTGCCTGTCCATGGTTGGAACATTAAGAACTTATTGTTGCACTACTGACATTCAATCTGTGCCAGCCAAACAGAGATACTTGCTTGATTGTTCCCATGGATAAGGAGAAAACACTTAAAGTTGGGTCTGATACACCATGACTTTCTTTGTACATGAGAAATACAGCATGGGGCCAGGGTATCCAAGGAAGCACCTTACTGCATATGATTCGACTTGCCCCTTAGGTAATCTCAAGGGACTCTGCAGGTTGAACAGGCAAGCTACCCTGGTGGTGGAGTCCAGCAGTATTGCAGTGCAGAACTAGGGCCATTGTTGGGGAACAAAGGGAAGCTAATTAGAGTGGGCATAAGTTCTTTAAGTGAAGCTTGGATTGAGAATCTGGCAGAACAGCCTCCAGGCGTCTCCTTGAGGGAAGCCCCAAGCCCCGCAATGGGGTTTCTCAAGTCTTCGCCAACTATTATGCCAATGCAGACTTGAGACTCCGTGTCAGACTTTTCAGCCCAACACAGAGTTCAGGGTATGGTGGAGCAGAGATCTGCCGGATTCCCCCTCCTGCCCTGATTCCTCCCCCTGCCCCACCCTCATTCTGTCCTTCCCCCTGGAGGCCGCACCGCTGCTCATCAGTTTAACTTTCCCTCGGTGGAGACACATCTTCCTGCTGCTGATGCTGGGTCTGGTGCCTGACTGGCCTGGCACCAGTGCTCCCCACTCACTGGGTGCCATAAACATGCTTTATGGCACATTTACAGAACCCAGGACCCGCGCTCAACTAAAGCTCAACACTGGGGCTGGGAGTGTTTAGGATTGGGCCTAAAGCCACCTCTATGGGAGTGATGTTAATATGGAATTGTCTCCAGTAAAGTTGAGAACTACACATCCTCCTTATTAGCCTTCCAGCAAGGGGCTAAAAATGTTCCTTTTCCATCTAGCTTTCCCCCCTTAGTTTTGCTTGCATTAGAGATTTGCTTTATTGTACTTATTGTGTGTTGGCATCCTTCAGTCTCGGAAGACTATGGTGTCACGCTCTGAATGGTTGTTCTGGAACAGAGTGTCCTCTCCAGTGTGTGAAGCCTGGGTAAAGTAGGTATGGAGGATAGGCTGTTACCCATGCAGCAAATCCCCCCTCTCCACGTCGCTGAAATGGTCCAATGGAAAGGCAGAGGCCAATATGGTTGGTTCCAGTGGCGTCGCAGGAGTTGCCAGAACGAGACTGTGTTTAGCCATGAACAGGCTCAGGGACTCCGGCTCCGGATTTTGCCTCGAGGTTGACTCCAGAAGCCTTTTCCATAACTGGATGTAGCCACAAGGCAGTGGAGGTTTGGGATCAGAGTTTTCCTTCTCTCAGATGAGCTGCCTCCCCAGGCTGACGAGTCCCATTTACCCGGTGGCTGTTTAGTCGCCTCTTACGACAAGTACAGCCAAACTGAGGGCCTATTCTTATCCCCAGCCCCCAGGGGAAACTTACTATTTTACTGTATTTTGGGAGCTGCGCTTTATTGTCTGCACTTATTTTTGACCTGATTCTAATAGATATCAGGCAAAGGCATTGAGGCCCCTTGGATTGTTCTACAGTCAAAGCACCTCATTATAGCATTGTGTTGAATTACTGAAAAACTGCATTCCCACCCACTAGCCACACAGATTTAGTTAATCAACAGAATTTGTTCAATGATGAGAGTGGCATGAAGTCTTACCCCACTCCAGGATTCTGTATCACTAACAATGCCAGGAGGGCTGCCTTCCGTTGGAGACTGTGAGGACTCCGGCTCTAGAGAACGCATTGTTCCATCCTCCGATACCTGGGATTTCTCGGTAAGTTTGTCAATGCCTGAATTTTGAGGGGAAAAAACACAAGGAGACTAAGAAAGGTCTAGAGTGGGTCAATACTCTAACTCAGGTCAAAAAGCAAAAGTTCCCAGTGCTTGCCTTATTATTGAGTATGCATTTATTCTACCCTATAGTATGGTTTGAGGGTATATGATTCAACAACCTTAGTGAAGCTACTCAAGGTTTAGATCCGTTCACTGTCTGGATATGCTGTCATACCACCTCGAGCTCCATGATGGAAGAAAGGAAGGATATACATGTAATAAGTACATCTCTCTCCACTCTTTTAAGAGCAGAATGTAGCGCCTTCTAAGGAAAGGCAAGATATGATAGTGCTGGGAGATTCCCTGCAATAATCAGGTGAACTTTGGCTCTAGGAAGCTAAGAAGTGTTTACCCACAGATTTGGTGGCTTGTGGGTAGCCCATATCAAGTGAGTACAGCTCAATCTGTTAAAGAAGCAACACACGGTTCTTTGTGGTCGGCTACACTCACAAACTCAATTAAGAAAATTTCCAGATTCTTCAACTTGAAAAAACCAATACATAAACCTCTACAATTTAACCATAAAAATGTGTGTAAATTAAGTAACTTCTGCAAACATGGTAACATTATGGTTGAATTAGCCATTTCATACCATGGAATTTTCTATACTGTTATTGTATACACATATACTTTCCCCACCCCCTCAAAAATAGGGTCCATGGTTTCACCCATCCAGAACAAGCACCAAAAGTTCAACCAATTCATGTGATGTCATCTCTTATTCAAGCCCGTGTACAACAAACAGATTGAACTAGCCTGGAGTTGCTACTAGGCTGGCCTTCAGTGTCCCAGGCTCAGCAGGTGCAGCTGGTCGTGAGCCTTCCATGGACACTCCTTCTTGGGAGTTAGTGCGAGATATGGGTTCAGGAGCTTTCTTTTTGCGCTGCAAAGCTTTCTGGATGGAAGGCAAGTCAGTAGGCAGATTGGCCAGCTGGTGAAATACATTTCGCTTCCGAATAATGGCATAGACTAAGTTGGAATTACCTGAGAAATCACAACAACAGGAGAAAAGGTCAGGTAAAAATTTGCTACCTTTCCTTTGGAGGGAAGGAGAAAGTGAAAAAGACACGCAGATAAGCCTGATATTGGGGTTTTGTGAGGGGATGGAAACACCGGTGCTACTTATGACCCTGCAGTACAAGAGCCTAGCAGTTTGAACCAGCCTTCCCCTTCATCACATCCACATCATCAACCTTCATCTACCAGCTTTGGAGGACAACTATACATCTCACTGTCTGCAGAAGTCACATAGTATTCTGAGAGACCCTTTCCATCCGGCTCATAAGTTCTTTGAACTGTTGCCTTTGGGTAGACGATACAGAACTATTAGAGCATGCACCACACAACTCCTGAACAGTTTTTATCCCACAGCCATAATTACGTTGAATAAGGCAATATAGTTGTTACCATGCTCCTGGGCATTATGTTCTGTTATACTGTTTTCATATTATGATGCACGTTGTATAGAATGTGTGGGTGAGTGTGTAGCATGTGATCGTTGGAATTGTAGTATATATTTATGCTTGTATCTCAAAGGTGCATAAATTTTGTTGTGCTGTAGCACAATGACAATAAAGTTACTCCTCCTCCTCCTCAGACATCCAGTCCCTGCCTGCTTCTGTAAGTCATTCTCTGCTTTCTCCTTTTCTTCACTCTAGTCAGACTGAACACCCCCAAATTACAACAGCTGAGCCACAAAGCTACAGCTCAGTTCTTAAGCCATTACTCCATTTGAAACCTTCAAAAGGTAGTCTTTGACCAATTCGGCACCAAGCAGGGCAACATAAGGTTCACTGGAAAGGGAAGAGTAATACAATCATGGGTATTTGGGCATTTTCAAGAGGGAAATTTCTACAGTGTTTCTTGGTTAATACTGATAAGAAACTATTTAAAAACAGGAGAAAGTGGAAGGACAAATCATTATCCAACAGCCAACTTTTCAGTTTGGATTTGAGAAGACACCTGCATCTAACAGCTTGGTTTGCGGTTCACTCACAAATTGTTGTCTCTCTGTCTTAGTTCCTGATCTATAAAATGGAAGCTAGGTATATTGTTCTCCCTTCCTGTATACACCAAATGTGGAGGACATGGAACCAGGCCCACCGGCCCTGCCACTCACCCCCATGTCGGCATGTTCAGAAGCATACCTGGAAGGGGCCTGTATAAGTTTAGAGGCCCCATTCACTCATTCTGCCCAAAGCATCGCTGACATGGAGGGAGAGGGCTGAATGCAACTCCTATCCCTCTCTCCATGTGTTCAATGTGAAAGTGGAAGGGGAATGAGTGATTGATGCAAGGGACTTGCATCATAAAGTTATTGCAAGAAGAACAGGCGGAAGGCTACGGCACTCTCTGCATATTAAAAATGCTATAAAGTGATGAGTTAGACAACTGCAGTATTGTAATTAAAGTTTAAGCCACTGATAAGCAATTATTTAAGAACTGTCTTTTGGAAGTCATCCTTAGAAGGAGTTTCCTCATATTGCATAGTTCCAGGCGTTCTCATAAGGAAGCATCAGATTCCAAATTCCAACATGCCAGTGGAAATTTACTTATAGGGGTCAGAAATGGATAAAAACAGACTGAATTTGGCACCATTTCTTCTTTAGGGTAATGAAGAATCAATGATCTGTGTTTCTAGAGCAATACATTTTGTCAAATGTTTATTTTTTAACTAAGGTGGGGTCTCAAACTCCAGCCTGTGGGTTATATTTGGCCCTCTGGAGGCTTTTTTCTGGCCATTGGAGCAAAAAAACAGCTCAAAAGATGCACTTCTACGTCTCCCAGCATGGGTATATTCCTTATTCAGTCACTAGAGGTGCTGAATGTGATGCAATGTAATGGAAATTACACTGCATTACATTCAGCGCCTCTGGTGGCTGAATGAGATATATACTGATGCTGGGAGACCTGGAATTTAAATATAAAGTTTCTATGTTAAACTTATACAGAGCAGAAACTGAGACAAAAGAAGTCTGACTTGTGTGGTAGGTTGCTTGATACTTTTCCAAAAATCCCCCCCCCCTTCCTGTGCAAATCAATTTTGCTCTCTGGTCCTTCCACTCCCACCTACTTACTGCATTCAATCAAACTCTCAGCACATCAGTTCTCTGTGTATATATTATTTATTTTCTGGCCTTTGACACAGTGTCAGATATACGATGCGGCCCTTGTGCCAAAAAGTTTGGAGACCCCTGAACTAAAGTATCAGAAAGCATATAGGATCAACGTATTATTTAACTACTCACCATCAAATTGATATTGGATGATATTGTTGAAAACCTCCAGCAAGAAGAAGACAAGGTGATGATTCTGGACAGTGGAGAAGAGGAACCAGGTCGTTGAAAAGGCTTCCAAAAGGTGGAGCAGTTTGTTAGCAGCAACCATGGAAAGAGATTTCAAGTATGGAGATACTGGAGAAAGGTGAGAAAAGAAGAGGAAAGGGGAATGCTCTGAGAGGAGCCAGAAATTATCATCATCATATATACAGGAATATCAGTATATACGTAGAGTTTCACAAACAAAAAAAGAAAGGTATCTTCCTTCCCAACCCCAACCAAGACCGTGCAACCCAAAATTTTAACTGCAGAGAAATGAATAAGGGAGAGAAATGAGTGACAAGGCTATCAAGGTATGAATGTGTACAATTTCATGTACTTCAGTTTCATGAAACTGTACTGCAGTTTCATGTATTAGGGCTTGGCTACAGTTGTGGGTGACAATTAAGGAATTTAAGCCAAAGGCTTCATGGAAAAAGGTCGTCTTGAGGAGGCTTCTGTCAGCAAATCTTCTCAGCGCTTTATGAAAAAAAACAAAGAGCAATAGGTGTCAAAAATGACATTCTATAACCAGATTCTTCTGCTAGTAGTTTTCCAGACCATCACTCTCTTAAAATGAGATAAAAAGCTTTACACTTGATTTCAGAGATGACTGAACAAATACAGCAGTAAATTTTGTCATGCTGTACCTCATATCTATTAATGTAGAGCATCAGGTATAAATTTCATAAGCAAGGAGAATGGGAGCTGTCATGTCTTCTCACATGGAGTTACTCTACTGAAGAAGCAGGGGACAAACAGTCGCATCATACTAGTGAAGGCAGATAATGCCATCTTCTGTAGAAAACACAGTACTGCAACATCTTTTCAGCTTCATGTAAAATTATTTTGATGTTCACAATACAGATTGCCTGTCTTGAGTAAGACTGAGAAAAGTGTGCAGCTGGATAGATTATCTTCCAATATTTCTACAAAAGATTCCATTCATAGTGTCCACTTCCAAATATTAAAAAAACTAGAGAAGAGATGGAAATGCATGATAACATTTGCATGAACTGATCTGATGTTCCAAAGACAATGTCGGACTATCAAGTGTTACATTTGGGGAAAAAATTTAAAACCCAATCTCAGTTGTTAGGTATGAATGTTTCACTACTGCCAAGGTTGCTTACCATTCACAATGATGGTAAGAAGACAATCAAAAAGGGGCTGCAGCCGCTGGTGCCCACTTGTGATGATCTTGTGAAAGACCTGGAGCACAGAATGAAATTCACAAAGGGAGCAAGTCTAGTTACTTCAGTTACTAGTTACTGAACAGCAAATGTAAAATCTGAAATTGACACAAAGGAGCAATTATGTGTCCTGCCTGCCTCTCCCAAATGCATCCTTCCCAATCAGACAGGCAGAGGCACTGCCAGGAAGTGCCGTACTCACAATGATGAGAAGATCTGCATGTGTCCCTGTAAATACAGGGATGTCCATTGGTACTCGCACAGAATAAGGCTTGTTCAGGCGAACCCCAAAATTTCGCTCCCCACTCAGCAGCAACAGGATGAAGACACCAATATGCATAAGCCCAACTCGAGCTGTGGAAAGAAGCACAAGAGTGAAATCAATCAAGCGGCCAATGGAGGCATCCCAGGAATTAAAAATAAAGCAAAACCAACCAATGAGGAACAAAATGTAGAATAACTTCTTAGGTGGAGACCCTGTCACTGTTCAGTGTGAGGACCCTCACATCACAACAGCAGAAGGGTAAAGGACAAACTAAAGACCAAAATGAACCCACACTCCTTCCTGCCATCCAAGACCTTTTACATCAGACAGCATCAGGCATGTTGACTTGATGCTCACTGTAGCAAGAATAGCAGCACTACAAAGAGAAACTGAAGGTCAAACCAAAAGTGACAGGGTAGCCGCATGTACTCAAAAGTCTGCCTGTTTGCACACAAATCAGAAGTTGGGGAAGATCTATTTTTTGCATGAAATTAAAATAATTAAATAAGGGGGAGCCAGTCCTGTTCCACCAAGTGAATCTACTCTGAAGTAAGCCCTATTGTGGTCAATGGGGCTTACTCTCAGGAAAGTGTGGGTAGGATTGCAGCCTGTGAGCCCAATCCTATGCATGTCTACTCTGAAGTAAGTCCTATAGTGGTCAATGGGGCTTTCTCTCAGGAATGTGTGGGTAGGATTGCAGCCTGTGAGCCCAATCTTATGCATGTCTACTCAGAAGTAAGTCCCATAGTGGTCAACGGAGCTTACTCTGCAGTCTGCCTGCAATAACACCTTCCCCCCCATTGCCCAGTTTAAAGTTCTTCTATTTCAGGCACATCAGAATAAAGACCCACCTGGCTTCACAAGTGCAAAATAGAAAACAAAATAGAAAACTTTCCCCTTACCATTCAAGTCTCTTTTTTGTTCTTTCTTCTGGTGTCCTTGCATTCCCCTTTGCCTGGCCTGACCACCAGCCAAGGCTCACCTGCCTACTCACGAGTAAACACGATTGTGAGGCTGCTTTGCTTTCAATAGGGCTCCATAGACTGGGAGGGAGGTAGCTGAGAGGGAGGAACCTTCTTCTCCGGTGTTTTTGGGGGCTGCACTCATTGGATGAAGACCATTCTGATGTTCTTGGAGCTTCTCAGCCTGCCTCAACTAAGGCAAGTCTGCTTACTTGCGAGTAAACATGGCCACGTGGCTTCATTTCGGGCTCAGACTTGCAGCTGGGAAGGGGGAGCTTCTCAGGTGTTTTTTTGAGGCTGCATTCATTGGATTGGGACCATTCTGGTGTTTTTGGATTCCTCTCAGCCTGCCCTTTCTGACAGACTATGGCAAGTACGCCTACTCGCAAGTAAACGCACAATACGGCTCAAGTGATGCAACTCTACTTATATTAGCAGGTGGAGGCTTTTCAATAGCATCTGTAGCTATATGAATGCAATCTGATAATTAGCTGGTTTTTATTCAGCCAATAGACTTGTTTGTAGGATCACATCACTTAAGGCAACTTGGACCTAACTAGTCTATTAGTCTTCTTCCTTTGGAATTAGTTCCAGTAAGAGGAAAAAGCTGATCAGAATGATTACCTATGTGAGAAAGCAAACCTTTCCAGCCAAGTTTTGACTATAGTTAAGGTTAAACTTACACTGGTCTGCTCTGGCATCATTGAGGCAATAAAGAATTGGCACCAGGATATCCAAAACATCGCTACTCTTCAGTACAAAGAAGAGAAATTTCTGAAAAGGAAAGAAAAGAAAAACTCCTTCACACAGCTTCTGGCCTCTGCAGTGTCTGTGTAGGGGTCAGTGGCCTAACAAATGAAGCCGATACATCCATAAAGCTAGGTCCACAAAGAAGAAAAAGGCATGTAAACCAACAGCAGCTACCATAGTTTTTGGCTTCATCATTAGAATTGTGCTTTGTGAGGCCCAGTAGGAAAAGAAAAAAATATACAAGAACTCCCCCTGCTGATGCAGCAGCACCAAGGTTTGTGCTGTGCCCAGCAAAAGGGGGGGGGCCGTGACACAACAGGAGAGGGAAGAAAGGTAGTTTTATTTACCCTACTCTGCCGTGCCATGAGCCTTGCCAGAGCACTCAAACTCCACCCCATTCCACCCATCCCTTGTCCTGTTCCACCAGCCTACCTTTGCTGCGAGATGCAGTGGAGTCTGTTAGTGAGCACCAGAACATCTGCTGTTTGCAGCAGTGGTTCTAAAATGGCAACCGACAGCATGCTAAGCACTCCTCCAGAAGCTGGTTTATGACAGAGGACGCTGTTAATCCCATTGCCTGACAGCCCAAGCCTGGTTAGGACTGTGCTGCTAATCCCATACTTGTTCCATGCTAAATATCTTGAATGACTAAAAGATATTTGGCAAGGAATTTTTCTCTCGTACAACGAAACTGAAATCATATGGCTGGCAACATAACTGCAGACTATTTTCTTAGACTGCTTTCAGAGGAAGGCTTTTCAGTGTCAGCTATGCTGATCCAGCTTCTGTTACCAACATCTGTAACCCACAAAGATGCTGAGATGATGGGCATGCTGATTCCTACTAATCCAAACAACATACCAGGAGTTTAATAGCACCAGCAAGAGTGGCAACATTCATGAAGCCTCCCCATATTACTTCATCTTTCTTTCCTTCAGTAATGTCCCCATTTTCAGTTTACTGCTACAATGTGAAACTAGGGAAGGTTGCCATTTAGACAAGCTCAGTCACCAAGATTCTCCATTCCTATCCCTTTATTCTTTTTCCATTATCTTTCTCTCCCCCTCCATGCCCCCCCCATTCTTAACTACCAATCAGATCTGCACCTTGTTGAAATCACAGAGTTTCCAGAAGAGAACCAGGAGTTCCTGATGGAACTGGATCTTTTTGGTAGAGTTTGGCAGGTAGGTTTGAACCAAGGGGTTGGAAAGTAGACGGGCTACTCCTTTCAGAATGAACTGGAAATCCTGATAAAACAGAAAATGTTTATGAAAAACACAGTATGAGGAGATGAAGCAACTTTAAAAAAAAATCGGGGGGGGGGGAAGATAACACATTACCTCTTCTCTGTGTATCCTAGATAGGTAATTCACAAACAGGTTGTCTGGGCCTGGGGGCTGCATTTAAAAAATTGAGTAAGTTTTAATTGTATGCTTAATATTCTTCAGCAAATATAAATATATATGTGCTCCCCAAGTTATAAATATGACTTATGAAAATCCATACAAACTACCAGTAATAATTATTATAATCCAGCATATGATTCCCTAAGGCTAGCAGATCCCAATACATAGCACTTGGCAATCATCAGAATTGTCTGTCAGATTTAATAAAAATGTCATCTTGTCAGAAATTTCAAGGAATTTCATATACAAGAGGTCCTCAATTTACAAACAAATTTCCGGAACACAACCCACTTATACGTCGGCTGTTTGGCACTTGGAAACACATTTCCAATGTTGTAAAGTTCCCAAAAAGCACAAAGTAAAAGTCTAAGGTGCTACACATATGTTTTATTCTGAAGAATAAAAGGTTTCATACAAATGCTCTTCTTCAGAGAAAGTTCTTTTTATATATTCCCAAAAAGGAATACAATTTCTTCCTTTTCTCCAGCTGCCCTGAGACTAAAAACTGTAACCTCTTCTAAAATATGGAAGTGTAAATATTCCGTTATCAGTCATAATTTCTCCTGAGGAAGATCTGGACAGGTGCAGTAGCAAACAGTTTAAGGGCCCAATCCTATCTAACTTTCCTATCTAACTTTTCTAATGCAGCCTTATCAACAGGGTGTGTGGTGTCTCCTGAGGTGGGGATGGCAGCCATGGAGGCCTCCTCAAGATAAGGGAGTGTTTGTTCCCTTACCTCAGGGCTGCATTGCAGCTGCATTGATGCTGGAAAGTTGGATAGGATTGGGTCCTAAGGCAGCAGTTCTAAACACAGTTACAAGAAAGAAAACCCCTTTGAAGTTGACAGAAGTGGCTCAAGAAAATAAAACCTAGAATTGCACCTCACATATTTCCTCAGTCCCTCTCCAATACTTAATTCATCTAAATCAGTGCCTTTCTCCTTGGCCTTTTCCTGCCTTGTCCCTTTCCCCACCCTCAATACCTTTTAACATTTCAAAATTCAATGATAATGGTAAAGCCAGAATTATAATCAATTCTATTTATCCTATGTCCTGCATTTCTACAGCTGAATTTGTAATAACATGGGAAGAATTCTAAGGACCATAAGGTTACTTGCCAAAAGCTGACTAGTAGGGATATATTATGCCACTGAGCAGAACTGGTTTCCTGAATAATGAACATGGTTCCTAAGAGTCAGGAGCAAACTGGGCAACCATTACAGAGGCAAGAACCTTCCATTTTGAAGATGCAACCTACACTGTTGCTGATCAGAGTGAATGCTTTTGGATGCTTTTGAATGCTTAGAACTACAGACTTGATTACTTCAGACCAATTCCAATATCAGAGAGAGTGGTGCTGATTCTTAGTAATAACTAGCGCATGCACACACATGAATGAATACCTTCCATTACTACTGGCAATAGAAATTAAGCTTTCAGCCTCCACAAGGAGACTGTTGCTTAGAAGGAGAAAGCTCTGCATATAATGAAATGTGTGCTGTCACCAGGAAGGACTGTTTTTATAAAACGGATTAGCAGCTAATACCCGACAACTACAAATTTTGCATGAAAAAAATTTCTGCAGCATGTTCATAACCTGCCAATTCATGTAATAAAGCCTCAAACACTGAATTTTCTTTTAAGGAAAAGCAGTTCTAGGAAGGAAGCATGCTTAATTCTATTCCTTCCTGATGTTGTTCACTCCAAATCAAGCCCTATCTTCTTCTCCCTACCCCAGGGGTTCCAGAAGCTATTTTCCCTTTTTAAAAAAAAAAAAACTGAACAAAAAACACAACTGGAGCCCCTTCAGGAAGAAGCAGTTTGGGGAGGTATAGAACTTGGGTTTGAAAATGGGTGATGGAAAGGTGTTCAACATCCCTTCCACTACCCCCATCCCAAATACTGATTTTCCGTGATGCCCCCGCCAGGCGCTCAGCAACAGCGACATCACTGTCAAGCTCCACGAGGTGCCTGGCTGCCTTGGAAGTGCTATGAATGGTCTGGTGGCCTCATGTCTGCAAGGATATTGCCAGGCCGGGAAAAGCGCCAAAGGGGCCGCTGGCCCCCTTCCTCGTGCCCGGGCTTTTCCGCATGCGGAGAAAGATGACGACAGGAGCATGAGAAGGAGACTCGCACAGATCTGTGTGAACATCCACAGATGTTCTTTAGATTGGCATCTTTTTAGATTGTGAGCCCTTTTGGGACAGGGAGCCATCAGTTATTTGATTTTTCTCTGTAATCCACTCTGTGAACTTTTTGTTGAAAAGCAGTATATAAATACTGTTAATAATAACAATAAAGAAATACATTATTGGGACTTCATTACATGCAAATGCATGTAATGTGCAGCTTGTGGTACAAAACACTATGAACTGTAAAACTCATCCGAATGCTCTTAGTCCTGAAATATTTGTCAGACTGGACACCAGATAGCCCCAACTGGAGTGGTTCCGTACAGGAGAATCCTGCAGTGAATTCCAATTAGTTCAACTATCCAAGACAGAAAGTTAATGGCTAGAGTGCTCCTTCTGTTTCTACTCATCCAAGAGTACAAGAGACCTCACCAGTATGCAGTGTGGATAGGAAGAAAAGCAGTGTGTAGTGTGAACAGCCCTGAAGCTAACTAGTTAGCATGTATATTCATACAGGACAATAATTCAGAACTAGTTAGTTCATTAAGTAAAAGTCACATATGCACCCTGACATTAGAACACTTGTGTCTATTGTAACAGTTTTGTGGGTCTGAGAACTAGTTACCACAAAAGACTGAAAAGAGGTCAAGAAATCCACACACCCCAAGCCCTCAGAGACAGACCTGCTATGTTGAGATATGCACTGCTGTGAACAAAGCAGCCTCCAGAAACTTCAGTCTACCAACACTGAAATTTCAAATTCTAATGGATTTATTATCTATGTCTGCTTTTAACAAGTTCTTGGACTTTCCTTTCAGGAAGGCCATTATACTCAGTCCTTGAGATGAACAAATCTTCTCCTAAGACTGAACTACACACTGCATGCATGTAGAACTTAGAATGGGAGGGGGAGAATAGCAGTAGCAGGGCAGAGGTGCAGTAGAAAAAAAAAGGGGGTGAGGAAAGGATTTCCTACCTACAGTTCTTCACTCCTAATAATGCCCCCCCACCATGGCCAGCCCCACCATGAAGCCACGATACAGTCTGCATCAAGGCTGCTAGTGGAAGGAGCAGCAGATTTGGGGTCCCCTTCACCCAAGCCTGCCACTACCGTCTGTCCAGTCCACCATGGACACAAGCCACATTGATCTGTTCACTGAACACAAGCAGTAATAGGATCATCCCCTTCCCTCCCATGCACCATTCTTACATGAGGTTTAAAGTTTAAAAGGATGTGTCCCTTTAAACTTTTAATACTCCCCTCCCAGCATACGTGTGCAATATTTAAAGGATCATATTTCCTTTAAGCCTCAAACCTAATGTGAGAACAGAGCAAGGAGCTTTCTCCCCCCACCGTTTTCCTTCCAGGAGTGCTGAAGGGGGGAGAAAAAGGCTGCTACACTCCATATCTCCTATCTGGTGCTTATGAAGTTGGCACTGTTGGCAATTTGGAGCCGATCCCTCTTCCTTTTAGTTTACATACCAGGAGCCTTATCTGCAACCTGCCTGGTTCACACCACTTTTGTTTGATATGAGCTGAAACGGAGCAGGCTGGAAACCCAGACTACACCACTTCTATTTCAAACAGGAGTGGTGTGGATCAGGCAGGATGCAATGATGCCCCTGACAAGGGATAGGGGCATGAGATGCCTACAGAGAGGTGATATTGGAGGGGAATGAGCTGGTGCCGGGGGCATGTTACCTCAGAGGCTGGGTGGTCTTGGATTGGCCCTGCCCCCTACAACGTTGTTTTTCCTTCAAAGAGACTGTTGAGACTTGTCACACACAATTGCATGCAACATATTGTTTGACCCCCAAGGCACACATATTAAATACCAACTCACTTAGTTAAAGCTTAGTAAGGGGTCCTGATCTGACAGTTGTTTGCATTTTATAATTAAATATATATTCAGCCATCTTCCAAGTTCACCAATACTACTGTTAGTCTTTAGGATTAAATGATATGTTGTAAATAGAAACATGCCCTGATATCCACAGATTTAGTATCCACAGTTTCAGTTATCTACAGATACCATGGATACCAGGGACACCTCTTAAAAAGATTGGTAAAACACCTGTCTTGCTTTACCAATATTTTTTTTAAACTTCCCCTATCTTTTTAAAGGCGTCCCCAGTATCCAAGGTTTCACGTATCCATGGGGGAGTTCCAGGACGAAAACCCAGAGGATACCAGGGCACACCAGCGTTCTGCAATTTTCTTTCCCCAGCAGGGCTCTCTTCAATCAGCTTCTGCCTTGGGCTCAAAGAATACCAGCCACTTCTGATAGCAAGCTTGCCTAAATTGCCCCGTTTCAATCTTAGCTCAAAACTAAGTGTAGACAATTAGAAAGTACTGGATAGTTCTTCAGACTGTCCATAGGTTCAGAAATCCCTACCCACTAACTTGTCTCCAGAGTCATTTAGGTATAAAGAAAGACTCTAGTAATGGCAGCATAACTCTCAGCCAGACTAACAGAGTTAGGGCTCAGTCCTATCCAACTTTTTAGTGCCGATGCAGCCACAATGTATTCTCAAATAAACATTCCTTAAGGAATGACCTTAAGGAGGCCTCCGTGACTGCCCACCACAGGAAGCAGTGCACACCCTGTTGGCACGGCAGCATCTGCACTGGAAAACTGGACAGGATTGGGTCCTGAGTCACTGTTGTCATCTGGGCAATTTATGAAAGTAATGGTGAGCACACGTGCAGCACAATGCAAACAGGAAAGCAGGGTTTTGGTTAGAAATTTTTACTACATATTACCTACAAAGTTCTCTGAAAAGAAAAGTCTCCACCACTACCACATTACTAGAACACACCTAAATCTGGGAGCAACTCACATCGGTATCATCCATGACTGTTCCAGTAGTAGTGCCATCTATTGTGGGACTGGAGCTTGTGGAAGTGTCATAATCCAAAGTGACTATCAGGACCTGGGCAGCCTGCTCCACCAGAGGTTCACGATAGTCCGAGAACAGCAAGTGGTTATAAGGAATCCCGTAGCCCACCGGATCATAAGCACAGACGATATTCAAGAGGGAAGTAAACAGTGGTAGTGCATGCCTGAAAGAGGATCCAACATGCTCAAGAAGATAAAACATGTATTAAAAGACTTTCAAATAGAACAGACATATGCATGCCTACACAGAAATAAATCCCACTGAGTTCAATGGGATTTACTCTCAGGTAAGTGTGTATAGGATGGTAGCTGAAGAGAACCAGACTTTCACCAGCTATGTGAAAGAGTGGAAACAGTACCTACACATCTTAGAGACAATGTGAGTTAGTGGGAAGAGACAGACAGGAATTGTTTGCAGGTATCATCTGACTATTTTGGATTAATTTTCCTCGTGATTTGGATAAATGAGCCAGGTCTGAACCATCAATACCCATATCTTTCCTTGACATAAATCATCAAGGAAGTGGTACTATAGCAAGAACAGTTCATGTTATTGCAGAATGTGATTGCACAATTGCCTATGACATCACTAGCAATGAACTGGGAGGGGTTATTCTGCTGCTTTAGCAACCGCATGCTCCCCACACACTGCACCAATTCATAACAGAAGATAGAGGACAAATGGGTGTCACACCAAGTAGTCAGCAACAGCACACTTCTCCCTTGCTCTTTGCTTTAGAGTGCAATCTAGCCCCTGAGGCCAGGAGGAAGCCTTCCTCCCCGAGAGGAAGCCATGCTGGAGCTGAGAACTGCCGGCCTGCGAAGGCCGATACAAGCCTCTGCGTTGGCTTCCTCTGAGCACCTTGCATTGGCCTGGTTGCGCCAACGCAAGGCTCTGAGGTAGGTGGTAGGTATTCCAGGGCGGCGGAAGGCAGGTGGTGGGCGGCCCCAGGGGTGGACCGGGTGCAGGAGGTAGGGCTGGGATCCAGCAATTATTCCGGATCCCAACCCCTGCTTCCGGGGAGAACAGAGTGGCTCCAATCCGCTCTCCTCAGACTTGCGCCACAAGTCTTTTGGTTTGCCTGTTCCAGCACAGGATAGGATTGCACCCTTAGTCTTCTTGCTGGTTACACTGAGAATAGGTAGGTTGCTACCACCACCCAAGGCTAGGAAGCCTTGGGCATAGGGAGATCACCTTGGGGAAGCATCTCTCCCAGACTGACAGATCGTCTCAAAATCCAGAGATGATGATAATGATAATGATAATGATAATGATAATGATAATGAGGTATTTATATACCGCCTTTCTGGTCATCGGATGACTCCTCTGACTTTATTCAAGGCGGTTTACATAGGCAGGCATTCCTAAATCCCTCAAGGGGATTTTTACAATCATAGAGGTTCTGTCTTTCAAGAACCAACAACATTTCAGAATGGATCTTCCTGATTTGGTCTCACTTTTGGCCTCCAGTTCTCCCACGCAGGCTGACAAGTAGCTCCATCTCTCACATGGAGGGCAGCCAAGACGTTTCTTGCTCACACCAAGAGCAGGTGGAATCACTCAGCTGGGCTTGTCAGCTGCTTCAAGGTCTCGCCATTCTCAGTCGTTCAGGGAGCTGCTGGTGTCCTTGAACTGGCGACCTTCTGATGTTGTCTTCGGGCTCTATCCTCTAGACCAGACCTCCTGCCCATTTTAGACCTCCTTCTACTGTTTTAGAACTAGACAGTAGCAAAGCTGGGCCACTGTGAGATACAGAAGCTGGACTAGATGGGTCTTTGGCCTGATCCAGCGGGACTCTTTTTATGTTTTTATGTTCTGTGCAGTACAATCCTGAGTCGCACCTGGGCCAGCACAAGTTCCTTGCCCTGGCCCAGGAGGGTTGCAACATGCTGTAAGGCACATTTACATCTCCTCATGAATCGGCTAGGCCGGCACATGGAGGCGCGCCAGTCTGCAGAGGCTGGAATAAGCCTCCACACTGATAGAGGCTCCAAGACTCTGGAGTGGGTGGGGAGGAGGTATTCCGGGGCAGGGGGAGGGCGGGCGATGAGCAGCCCCGAGGGCAGGTGGGTGGGGAGTGGGAGGTGGAGCTGGAACCCGGCAGTTATGTTGGATCCCAACCCCCGTTCTCGGGGAGTTCGGAGCTGTTTCAAGCTGCTCCGCTCTCCTCTGACTTCTGCCACCACTGGAGGTGGCGCAAGTCCAGCTTACCCAGAGGTAAGGAGAAAAGTTTCCCCTTACCTCTGGCTGAGTCGCTTTGGGTACTTATCCTGCACTGGATACAGAGCAAGCCTCTTGGCTTGCCTGTTCCAGAGCAGGATAGAATCGCGCCCTAAGTTGTACAATCTGATTGGTGCAACAATTGCTTCCTTCCCAAGTCAAGTTAAATAGGCAGGTAAAATAATAACTATTTGCATTTTTATGAAGAGTCTGAGGAGTGAAAACAATGATCATTAAATAAAAAGAGTAAGTAGCAAGTGAGTGGCAAAGGTTGGCATGGTGGTTAAAAGACAAGCTGAAAACAGAACAAATCCCTGACAAAACTAAGCAGGTAGGTTCCCTACTCGCATTACTCATCTTCATAGGTTACTTATGTTGTTCCAAGGTTATGAGCTCTATACTCATGCACAGTGCACAGTGAGCAAGCATGCCTTTCATGAAGCAGCAGCTGCTTCCAATGACAGAGCTGGGTGACGCTGGTGCACCTATCCTGTCTTTAAATAACCTGCTGGTGTTAACCTTGCTCTGCCCTGGGGGATTGGTCATTTGGGAGGATTGCTTGGTTTCCAAGTCACTTGATTTCTGAATCTCTCACCCTTGGACATTAGATGGGCTTCACAGTCCAACAGGTTGGCACACATTCAAGGGCAGCATCCCAGGATAACGGCCACCTAGTCAAGGTGACTCAGCAGCCTTTTTTGGATGCCTTTTTTGGATGCCGAGGCATCTCAGAAGCCTCCAAGGGGTTAGAAAGGTCCAAACAAACAAACTAGAAACAAATAGGCAAAAATAGGAGAAATCAGGGATTTGCACCACACAGCCAAACACCAAAATGTTCAGATTTCTCTTCAATGCTTAAAAAAGAATGCTGCAATAAAGGAGTATGAACAATTTGAAAGACTCTAAAAGACTGACACAAGAGGGCAGCATTCTCCAGGAACAAATAAGGGATAGTATTAAAATACATATACTATGCAAACTTGTATGCTCTTTTAGGCATGTTCTTTTAAAGGGGGGGTGGCAATCAGAAGAGAACCTACAGCATGTAGGAAGGGAGGAAGCTGAACCCCTTTCTACAGTCCTGTTTAAAAAATCTCCTCTGCTGTTCATCTTAGCAGGGAAGCTGCCACTGGCTCCCTTTTTGGATGCAGCAGTCCCAAAACCTGATTCCCCTTCAAAACAGCCACCAAACAATTTAACAAACACACAGATACAAACACCACATTTAGCAGAATTTTTACAACTTGGTCCTGAAAGATATCCATTTTTAAAAATACTGTATTTGAAGCTACAAATAGGAACCTGCTACTCAGAAGAAACTGAAATTCAATGAACGGACTGCCTGTTTGGGGGGCGGGCAGGCGTAAAAACTTATTTACTGTTTGAATAAAAGGTATTAGTTGTAGATCAAGTCAGGCAACCTGTTATTTTAAGACAGAAATAGTAATGGGATATATACTTAACAGGAGGTTTTCAAAACAGAACACAGAATAGAGAAATGCAAAATGTCTATTTGAGCCTTTTAAAAGGGATGAAGTAGACATCACAAGCAGTCAACTACCTCTCACCTGTTCTCGGTGGAACAGAAGAACTGGACCCAGGGGTTAGTGTTGCTGCTGTCTGAGGAGGGGGGCAGGTACATGACCTCAGAGAAGCAAGTCAGCAAGAGTTTCAATAGCTCTGTCCTGGAAAACACAACAGGAAAAAGTCCTGGCTGTATGAAGCCATAAGAAGAGAAAACCACAGGAGGGACAGTTTCTGATTCTTGGCTGCACTGTTAAAAGATCAGCCCTTCCTAACTCATTGGTTTCATATATAGAGCACTAAATACCAGTGGTTTGTTTTTGTGTTGGAACCTGTCCGTAGACACTGAGAAGTGGAAATTTTCCTTTGACTACTAGAAACGTACATGTGTTTTGCAGTTTCTACTGGTGGCTCTGTTTTTGTTATGACACGTTTGCCATAAGGGAAAAAGATTTTTTGTCATGCACAAAAAGTCTTTCAGTGGAGAATTCATCAAAGAACAATATTCCCTCAGGAATATTGTGGTTCTCTTGACCCTCAGCCACTACACAGACCATGAATACATTTTCCTATGCACAATTAGCAGCAATTAACATGGAAAGGTGGTGCCTCCTGCTCGGCCTCATCCCCAACATAGAACTCACCCAGCTACAGAAAACAAAACAGTGCCAGCGAGGAATGAAAAGATGCAGCCATTCAGATATGGCCTTTGTATTAGAACTGTCATCTCAGGCAGTTTCATTAATTGCGGACGTCCCCACAGATTGAAAAAGTTCTTTGTTTCCAGATTTTAATCAAGCACCAAAGGAACTATGGGCTTGCCATGATCCCCAGGTTTTATCCCAATAAGGATCTGAGTACTTGGATTCTCTCCCATCCCAGCAAAGGACCACTGGGAACTTCAGTTTCCTGTACAGTGCTTACCACCCTCACAATCTGATCCCCCAAACCCATCCCTTTAGCCCTGAGGTTTTCAAACTCAGTAAGTTTGGAAACCACAGTAAATCTTTGCAGGGGAGGGAAGGGGAGAGAGGCAGCAGGGGCCGGGGGAAGGCAGCAACGTGATCCCCAGGATCGCATCACTCAGGGGGGCTACAGAGACTGGGGTGCACTCACCAGTCCCTGCATCAGCTGTCCTGGGGTGCGGGGAGCCCGGCATGAGTGTCTGCAAGGCTCCCCAGGTCATCAAAAGTGAAAGTGGAGTGACTTCGCTCCACTTCCGCAAAACCGGAAGTGGAGAGCGATTGCTCTCACTTTCTGCAAGCTGGAGAGCCCTATAGATGCTCGTGCAGGGCTCCCCGTAGCCCAGGACAGCTGCTGCAGGGACTGGTGAGTGCATCCCAGTCCCTGCAGCCCCGTTAGCGAGACGATCCTGGGGATCGTGTCGCTGCCTTCCCCCCTGCCCCCGCCCCTTAACAGGAAAGAGACCAGGGCCTTCAGGCTGAGGTGTCATGATGCCCCAGTTTGAATACCACTGCTTTAGCCTGTTCTGGAAAATTCTGATCTTCTCACCTGTTTAAATCATGGTTGTAGTTGGGGGTTGGAGAATGAGCAAACCCAACACCAGCTTCCCAGATGTACTCACAGCTATCAATTGCATGTATATCTTCGGCTGTGTCCTAAATAGGAAAGGAAGATCAATGTTCATGCTAACAGCAGCTGCAGGAACACAGGACACACTTGATATCATACCAGCAAAGACTATTGCCAAATCCTTCCACTGTCTTGAAAATTAGGGCACTGTGCGCCAATGGTTGAGAAACGAGAAGGTAATTCAAAAGGAATTCAAAGCCATAGCATTTCAAAGATATACAATTTCTAGACAACTCTGTTTTTATGGATTGGATCAAGATTTGTCTAGAATCAGACTAATACTGAATACAATATGCCCATCTTGCCAATGCAAATACAATTCCAATGCTCAAAATGCATGACCTAAATGTGCAAATGGCCCTCTAGCAGCAACTTTTGCAGCTTTTTGAACTGGACCTTGTAGCTATCCCTTTAACAGCATTATCATCTGTCCCAATTAGCAGGTGATTATATTCAATTCTTTCACCATTTCAAACCTCAGTTTGAGGCAAAGGAGCAAGCTAGATTCATTTTTTTTCCCCTGGAATGTTGACAAGCCTAAATATAGTCTATTCTCCTAAAACAGATCTTTGTATACTATAAAACTACCTGCATGCTTACTGGAAACAACATCTTAATTTAAGCAGTCTACATCAGACTATATGAAATAGTATACTATAGGTTCAGGTTTGTGGTTTTTTTTGCAAACTGAACAGAGTCTTATTAGAAACTGAACCCTACCAAACAGAATCAAACTGCAGATTATTCAACTTACCACATTGTTTTTTCGATGGCTCTGGACACTGAATTCTGGACAGAAGAGCAAATCTGCAATGGCCAGAAGTAATGATTCAGCAAGAGGTCTAGCATTTTCATCATCTTCATCACCCTGCAAATCATGAAGAAGTTACAGCATTCCAAGTCCAAACCTAGCAGTTAACGTGCAACAACAAAGTCATTTGTTTGTTTTTGTAGGGAGTGGAATTTCAGAGTAGCTAGATGGAAGAAACAGCTGGGAAGGACAAGAGATCAAAAGTTACAAACGCTAGCAGAAATGAACGCAAGAGTACAATGGCAATTATCAATTAGCAGGGGACCAAATCATAGTCAAGAGAGTGAATCAAATCTTAGTTCAGGGCTTCGTTTCATGTTCACTCATTTTGGTTAGCTGCTCTGCAATTTTTTTTAAATGTCGCTTTTGCTCTCTTCTTCTCGCATTGTGGAGATTTTCATTTAACTCAGATAAATATGACTATGCATCTGATGAAGTGAACTGTAGTCCACTTATGCTGAAATGAACTGGTTATTGTTTAAAGCACTAAAAGTCTCCTGCTCATGCTTGCTCCTCTGAAAGTTGAAAGACTGTAGTATGTGTTTTAGCCGTAACAGCTGAAAATGGGATCTCCGCGTTCAGAAGCAACATACACCAGTTACTAGATGCTGTGTATGGCTAGCGAGGATGGTCATCTCCATAACCTCCTTTTTAGATTCCTAACAGCCCAATCATATCCCCCGCCCCTCAAAGCGATGCAGCAGCGCCAAAACAGCCTCCACTGCATCTTTTGCAGGAAAGGAGGCCACCAACAGGCACCTCAGGGTAAGGAAACATTTGTTCCTTTGACCTGGGTAAGTTTCAGCACTGCAATGGGGCTACTCGGGCCTGTGCCAACAAAATTGCTGGCACAATCCAAGCAGCCCCATGTCAGGTTGGTTAAGGATAGGTCTCTGCTACTGTTCCTGCTCCCTCCCAGGACTGATTCATGCCCTCCCTGCCCTCCCCCTTATATACCCCTTCCCACGAAAGGCCCATGCAGATCTTACTTTTTCTGACAGGTGTCTGCCTTTCCACTGGCACCATGAGCATCTACGCTGCCACATGTCTTATGGCAGGTTTGCGACAACACGCATGCTCATTCCACTGCTGCAAGGCCAGTTAGGATTGCATCATAAGTTTCCTAGTGGAAACATAATGATGGACTAGGACAGGGGTGTCAAACATAAGGCCCATGGGCCAAATGCAGACCCCGGAAGCAATTTATCTGGCCCCCATTTTAACTGGGCTCTCCCAGTGGATAATTGGGCTCTTTACTATCTTGAAAATATGAACAAGGTTGGCACATTTTCTCTTCTGTCATTTTCAGCCAATGGTTTCTATGTGAGAAAAAAGTGCTTATTTCTAGCCATCATCTGCTTAATGATGCCACTTTCTGCTTAATGATGTCACTTCCGGCCCTCAGTAGGAACCATGAATGCTAACTTCGGTCCTCTGTACGAAACAGGTTTAACATCCCTGAACTAGGAGAAGGGATAACACGATAGGAGATTAACCAATGTACAGAATATGGTACTAGCAGCTCATTACATGCAAAATACTACATCCCTTTAATTATCCTAGGCAAAACAAATGAAAACTGCATACTGCAAACAACCACTAATTTATCAAAAAAATGACTGCAAAACGTGGTCAAATGATCTAAGCATGGAACCACTTTAGCTTAAATTACATTATATTATTGATAGTATTCGTAGAATTTAACAAAAACACATAGTTCTCATAGTGCTTGATAGTCTGTGACAAACATGCTGAAGATGTAGAGGTTGCGCTGTGAAGACATGCTGTCAGCCTGCTGGGGAAAAACAAGCAGGTTCCTGCAAAACAACCTGAGTGCTCCAAGCATTCAAATCAAGCCCCTATTCTGATATGCACTGCTGATGCTTCAGTCACAAGCCTGCAGCAGTTTCCAAGGGAACTACATGAGTCCCGTCTGCAGGCTACAGCACAGTCGCTCAAAGCTCATCCTGGATCTGAGGCCCCACCCCCTAAGAAGAAGAGGAGCTTATCTGTGACAGCCAGGCCTGTATCAGCTGGCACACAACACAGGGCCTTTTGCTCATGGCAAGAAGGCTGGACTACAATAATGACCTGCATTGATCTGGCATTGTCTAGAACCATATAAAGGCAACCCAAAAAAAAGCACCAAGTGCAGACGGGCACAAGAGATGAAAGCAGGCAAGCTGCAGACATTTTCACTCAACTTAGAAATTGGAGAAGGAAAAATAGAGTCTGTTAGAGTCTTAAAGGCTGAAAGCATTAATTAATTAGTCACAGACATCAATCAGTTCCTTCACCAATCACACATTAACAACGAGGATGTTTAAACAGAGGCATGCCCTGTAATCGAATATTCAATGTACAACTCTTGATTTAAACACAAGGTAAGATCCCCCAGGAGTTTCTTCTTCTTAAGCCTGAAAAAAGTGGATGGAACACAAAGCGATGGGGGCTCATTGCAATGGGGCTGCCCACAGGAACCTGCTGAAAAAACCAAACCAGTGCATATAAAATAATTTCCCCCAATAAATTCTTTAACATGTTATTCAGTCAAAGAAAGTTATTTTCAAACTGAACCCTAACATTTCACTTACTGCAATATTTACAGTGCAATCCTATCTTCGGCTGGAACAAGCAGGCCAGGAGGCCTGCACTGTATCCAGCACAAGATAGGTGCCCAAAGTGGCTCAGTCAGAGGCAAGGGGCAACTCTTCCCCTTACCCCCAGGTAAGCCACCGCAGCCCCAATGGGTCTCCTTGGATTTGCGCCACCTCCAGTGGTGACTTAAGTCCAAGGAGAGCAGAGCGGCTTGTAGGGAACAGGCTTAACAGCCGGGTTCCAGCCCTGCCTCCTGCTTCCTGCCCACTTACCCCTGGGAAAGCCCTCTGCACGCCCTCCTCCCACCCCGGAAAGTCAATACCAAAGACAACTAATGTGGAAGTTGTCAGCTTCCTGCCTTTGCTGTCAGCTAAAACCCAACTGAGAAATCAGATAAAGAAAATGACAGAAAATAAGGAAGATTGCTGAATGGTTAAGATTGGGCTACAGAAGTCGGTCTAACTTGATCTGGGTTTCTTAATAGGAACTGAAAGTTATGGCCGACTTGTTGCAAGTCTTAATGTTAGCCACAAAGAAACTATACCGGGCATCTGAACAAAGGGGACCACAGTAATTCACAAACTGGGTGCCTCCACTCAGAAGTAAAACAGGAGGGCTTAATACTAAATTTAGTGCTCCCTCATATAGTGCTAATTACACGTTTTCTAATTCATTCACAGGGAGACATTTCAAGAATTTAAAGAAGATTTTCCCCACAACCCTTACTGTAATGTTACCCTCGACCACCACTTTACTCTTTTTTTCAGTCCAACACAGTCCTGGGGTAGGCTCGAAATTCCACCAATCTGCTTTTGGGAAGGGGAAGAGGAGGCTGACTTCAGATCCACCACTCTCCCACCAAACAACTGTCTAGCAAGATTTTAACATTTCTGAAAGGGCTCTATACACAAGCCTATGGTGCTGCAATTGTTGCAGCTCCCACTCAAAAAGCAGTGTATGTTTTTGCTCAAAGGACCACAGGAGTGTGTCAGTCAGTACTGAAGTACAGAGACATTGTTTTGTTAACAAAACTGACAGGGTACTATACAGTGATAGAGACAAGAATGAAACTTTGTATTGCTTGAGGCAAAGAGGCAGGCAAAGCACAAAGGCAATGTTATAACACATCATTACCATGCACTTCAAAAACCATACCTATGCATCAGACAAGACAATGATACAGTCATCCAGAGGCTGCCTGAATCCATGCAAATTCACCACCCCAGCAGTGCCACCCCTATAATTTCCCCCCTTTCTTCACCTATGTGCAAATGTGTGCTTCTCACTACCACTGCAGCAACTGCCACTACTGCCACCACTACTTCCTTCTCCTCACCTGCCAGTTGTTTCAAAGCCCCCAGCAAGCTTTTCCAGTCTGTTTCAACATGAAAAGAAAGAAATAGGAGGCAGTAGCAGGCAGATGTAACAGTAAGGAGGAGGGGGGCTCCACCTCCTTCTCAGCTGCCTGGTCCTCTTGCTGGTGGTGAGACGAAGATTATGTGATCATGTTTTTATTGCTTGGGGAAGCTAGGAATCAGGATTGTCATGCTGTGTTTTCCTGATGTATCCTGAAAGGGTGCTATACGTATAGTGAATGTTTTAAAAATAATTATAAATCAGTCATTAAAAAGGGAGATAACAAAGAACTACAGAGGTTTGGGAAAGAAGACATCTAGATTCTCAAGATCAATAAGGTAGCAGATGGGGTCAATACCAAAGACGACAACTAACGTGGAAGTACCTGCTTTTGCTGTCAGCTGCTACAAACTTCCTGTAGTGGGTCCTAGCACTACTTATTCACAGATTTTTCATCTACAGATCTGGCTCAACATGAGTCCCCCAGACCCACGCTGAGCTAGACTTGGCCAACCTGAACTCCCCAAAGAAGACTGGAGCTGGGCTCCTGTCCCCTCCAAAGGGCTTTCTGAAACCTGCAGAGGTCGTGCAAGTCTGCCTGCAGGCTTCAGAGTGCCTCCTAAATGAAAAAAGTGGCTTCTTGTTTTCAAAAGGGCTTTCCCGCTTCTCAGAATACCTTTTAAAGACATAAAAACATTACTTCTGGTTTTATGCCTTTAAAAGGCATTCTGAGGGGTTGCGCACTGGTAGCCTCTGGAGATTTTAAGGGGCCGAAAACTGCAGATTTGCTTATTCGCAGTTTTTGGTATCCAAAGGGGGTCCGAGAACGGATCCCTGCAAATATCGAGGCCCCACCTGTAAATTCAGTTTTCACTGATTACTAAGGAGCTCTGCCTCCTGCAGCTTCTCCATTTCCCTGAAGAGGAACAATATTATCCACTGGATACATACCCCTCCTCGCCCAGCCCCTGGGACAGTAGACCAGAAGAAGCCTCTCCAGTCAGGATCCTCAAAAATGTAAGGTAGGATGCGGGTCAAGAGGCGGCTGCAATTCAAGACAATCTGCTTTTCCTTCTCAGAGTGACAGCCACTCTCAGCTCCCTGCACCAGCTTCTCTACTGCCTGGAAGAAAAGGAAATAAAGCAAATGAAAGGAGCTATTGGCACTCAATCCACAAACACACAACAAAAGCCTCATCATACCATAGATATGTGTGATAATTTCATGTTGTTACTGGCCCCTCTTTGAACATAATATAAACATCTATCTGAAAAGCAACTCTCTCAGAATATGACAACTTGGAAGACAGAAGGGTATGGGTGAATGTGTGATGTCAGGGATGCCATTATAGATCAAATTCTGAAGCGTCAACTAAAATACGTCATCAAAATATTTCTTTCTTCCCTGCTTCTGGAAAATGACTGTCACATGATGTATAGATAAATGAATTATCTGTGACGCACTCTATGTGAGGCTGCCCCTGAAGACGGTTCGGAAACTGCAATTAGTACAGAATGCGGCGGCCCGTGTGGTCACCGGAGCCAGGCAGTTTGACTCTGTCAGTCCGCTTCTCCGGGGGCTACATTGGCTGCCCATTTGTTTCCGGGTCCAATTCAAGGTGCTGGTTTTGACCTTTAAAGCCCTATACTGCTCTGGGCCAGGATATCTTAGAGACCGCCTACTCCCGTACAATCCGGCTCGCCATCTCAGGTCATCAGAGAGGTCTTTTTTGCAAGTGCCGCCACCCAAGGAGGTCCGGGGGGCGGCTGCAAGAAATAGGGCCTTCTCGGTAGTGGCACCAACATTATGGAACTCCCTTCCCCTTGATTTGAGAATGGCTCCCTCTCTTGAGAGTTTTCGGCAAGGCCTGAAAACATTGTTGTTTAAACAAGCCTTCTGATTTCTGGTCTTCTTAACATTTTTATACATCTTTATTTTTTTACAGGCTTGATTCCTCGGTGACTTGCTCTTTTATGCTGTCTTTTAATCTGACTACTGTTTTTATGGCCTCTGTAATGTGTTTTTAAATGTTTTTATTTTCTATGTATTAATGTTTTTAAAATCTGTTGTTTTTAATATGTTGTTAGCCGCCCTGGGTCCCGTTAGGGAGAAGGGCGGAATAAAAATAAAGTTTTATTATTAATTATTATTATTATTATTATTCTGTCAGAGGAGCTCTTATGAGCACTGTTGCCTCGAAGCTGTGAGGATGTGTGGTCACACAGCTAGAATCGGAGCCCCATGCAACTTCCTTCATGGTGCTCCAATGCTCAGCAATGACAATGCCATCATTGCCAAGCAGTCCCGCACAACCCCTGTGCAGTAGAGGTAAGGCTCAGTGCAGTTCTTGTGATTTTTACAGGGAACACAGCTTATGAGCACTAGGGCACAATCCTAACCCTTTATGTCAGTGCTTTCCAGCATTGGCATAGCGGTGCCAATGGGACATGTGCTGCATCCTGCAGTTGGATGTCACTCATGGAGGCCTCCATGAGTGACATGGAATGTTTGTTCCCTTACCTCAGAGCTGCATTGCCCTTATGTCAGTGCTGGAAAGCACTGACATAAGGGGTTAGGATTGCGCCCCTAGAGAAATAGGAAAAGTGGAAAATGTGGGCTTGCCTGAAATGTAAATGAGAAAAGAAAAGGGTATAGCCTTAGTGACAGCGGTCAATTTTCAATACTAGATCTACAGCAAAAGTACCTAGAGGAGGATTAACCACTACTTACAGCATCCTGTTAGGAACCACTAATTCCAAAGTTCTGCTTGGTCAAAAAAGGTACCTTCTGTAATGAATGAGCAAACCTAAGAGTGAGGACTAGACTTATTCAGCAATCAGCCTAATGGGCAAAACTTGAAATTCATGTAGATTACCCCTTTTCTGGACATCCAGACTATTCCAAAATCCAGACTTTTTGTCCAAGATTTGTTTTCTGTAATGAGAACACTAGAATGTCTTGTGCTCATTCCCACATACAGTGCAGGTACAAGCTGTAAGTTCTATTTTCTGCTCTCTGGTGTGTACCTGTACAGAAATGGTTGGAAAATGTCAAAGAGGCCAGCAGGCACCCTTATGGATAACAGTGAAAAGAGCAAGAGGAAGCATTTCTCAATACTGTAAATTTATGCAATTATTCTGGAGTTAATTCTTTAACATGTTATTCAGTCAAAGAAAATTATTTTCATTCTGAATCCTAGCATTTCATTGACTGCAATAATTACAGCACAATCCTATCTTCCACTGGAACAGGGACAAATCCAAAATCCAGACACATTCCCATCCCAAGCAGTCCGGATAAGGAATAATCAACCTGTACAAGGATTCAAAGCTAGTTTGCCTTAAAGCAAGGTTTCTCAAACTGTGGGTTGCAAACCACTTGGTAGGTCCTAACCTGATTGTTGATGGGGCACAAAACTGAAACTGACAAGCTGATAACAGAGAAGGAAAATGCATGAAGCCCTATGGAAAGTGAAACTGAGCCACACTGTGCATTTACTCATGAGTATATAAACCTGCCTTGGTCCATTTTGAACAGCAGGCTGAGAGGAATTCAACACCACCAGGATGGTCCCAATCCAATAAATGCAGCCTCCAAAAAACACCCAAGAAGGAAGTCTCTCCCTTCAAGTCAATGAATGTATTGAGCCCTATGGAAAGTGAAACTAACCTACACGGTTGTTTTACTCACATGTAAGCAAACATGCCTTGGCTTGTGTTGAAGGTCAGGTAAAAAGAAATTCAAGGCCACCAGAATGGTCCCAATCTAATGAAGATGGAGCTCAACAAATGCTTTAAAAGATAGCCCCACCCCACCATAAAAAGGATAAAAGCATCAGCTGATAAGGTGAAACTTTTTTCTTTTTCAGTCTTTCAAAACCAGGTGGGCCCTAACCGTTTGCCATTTTAAAAAGTGGGTTCCAGTGGTTTGGGAATGACTGCTTTATTAGAAAAGGTTACTGTCTTTTCCAGACTCTCCCCCCCCCCCCCACTGCAGCCTCATTTCCTCTCCTCATCACTCTGGGGTTTTAATGGTGTTAAGAGGGAAGTTTTGAATCTCAATCTAGCCCAAACAAAAAACACGTTGAGTTTATAACTGATTTTGTCCCAAATCACACTGAACTGGTTTAAATATAAGAATTTAAATTGAACTGGGCAGGGCTGAAAATCCTACTGATTTTTTTTTGCGGGGGGGGGGAGGAGGACTTTAAGGTTATTATAGGTAAGCTACAGAGAGAATTCATGGGAAAAGGCTGACTTCCCCATGTCATCTCCTCTTATTTAATTATTTGTTTTACTATAATATTTATAAAGTAACAATGAGGCATTAGGAGCTTTTCCACCTGGTAATGTTGACTACATGCTGGATAGCCTATCCTCCATACTTTCTTTACCCAGGCTTCGCGCACCGGAGAGGACACTCCAACTTCGCCATATGGCGTCGGCACAACACGGGAAGCAGCAGTTACCGGTTATAAGTCTTCGCTCGATTGGCATAGGGCGTGACGCCAGGGGCTGCTTCCGACGGTGGGAGAGATCATTGCATCTCATTGGGCAGCTACCGCGCGCCTTAAGCTGGGCAGTCCCCAGCCAGTAAGGTGTTGCCTCGCCACGGTCCGTTAACCTCACGGGGTGCATGGGGTTTAGGGTGAAAACCGACAAGCGGATCGACAACTCTGCACCATGCAATAGAAAACAGAAAACTCCTGCCCTAAAGCTGGGCACCTGGAACGTAATGTGCTGGAATCCCTAGCATGTACACACTGCTGAAACAGAGACGCCTGCGTTGGCTCGGTCATGTCCTGAGAATGGATGATGGCCGGATCCCAAAGGATCTCCTCTATGGAGAACTCGTGCAAGGAAAGCGCCCTACAGGTAGACCACAGCTGCGATACAAGGACATCTGCAAGAGGGATCTGAAGGCCTTAGGAGTGGACCTCAACAAGTGGGAAACCCTGGCCTCTGAGCGGCCCGCTTGGAGGCAGGCTGTGCAGCATGGCCTTTCCCAGTTTGAAGAGACACTTGGCCAACAGTCTGAGGCTAAGAGGCAAAGAAGGAAGGCCCATAGCCAGGGAGACAGACCAGGGACAGACTGCACTTGCTACCATTGTGGAAGGGATTGTCACTCCCGAATCGGCCTTTTCAGCCACACTAGACGCTGTTCCAGAACCACCTTTCAGAGCGCGATACCATAGTCTTTCGAGACTGAAGGTTGCCAAGTCCCATGCTGGATACCAATAAGAAAAGACTTTTATTTCATTGAAGTGACACAAGTTTAGTCTTCTACATTCTTCCTCTTCAGCTACAGTCGGAGAGGCTTAAGTATTTTAGAGTACAATCCAGAGCGGCATTTCAGCTGGTGAAGGCTTTCAGTGCCAGCTCCTGAGTGTTGCAAATGTGCTATAAGGTTGGCTGGACCAGCATGGAGGCCCACACCAGCTGTACTGGTCTGATAGGGTAAGTTTGCACCAGATGGTGCAAGGGATGGGAGAAGGTATCAGGAGGACATTCTGGGGGGAAGGGCGTTATTGGGTGGAGGAGAGCAGAATGGAATGGGAGGTGGATCGGGCCTGGGAGGGGATGGGATTATCCGTAGCAGCACAGGCCACATCCTAACCCGTGGGCCCTGCAGCCTTAAACGGACTGCTAGGATTTGCACCAGCTAAATAGCTGGCGCAGATCCAAGTAACCCCTTTGGGGTGGCTGGGGCTCTACACGGGATAAGGGGAGAAATATTCCCTTACCCTGAGCTGACCTCCAGCTTGCACCTAACCTGCACTGGATACAGTGCAGGCCACTGTGGCCTGCCTGTTCCAACACAGGTTAGGATTGGGTTGCCCACCATTTATACCCCACTTTCAGACATAAGGCAACAAAGAGATTTATAGCTGGGTAACTTTTGCCAGTTGTTCTCATGCAAAGTAGAGAGCACTGGTTCTGTAGAAGTTGCACAATGCTTGTAAGGGCCACATAAATTCGAGGTAAGTACCAAAGGGTGCTGAGAAAGAAAAGTAGGACAGGTTGTCTAGGATTACAAAGGCAAGTCAGTTGATCTATTGTCAGTTCTGATTCAGGGTAAACAAGAGGGCACTAAACAAGAGGGCACTAATAAAACAAGAGGGTAAACCAAAGAGCACTAATATCCTGAAGGGTAGGTAAACTTGAGAGCTGTCATTAAATATCAAGATCAGGGGTGCAATTTGAGGCCCTCGGGGACCCCCAATCCTGTCCACTGGGAGCTCCCAGTCTCCAATGAGCCTCTGGCCTGCCACAGACTTGCTGGAGCCCGTGCTGGCCGGATGCAACAGCCCACACTGACCCAATGCGACAGCTCTCAGCTCTCCCTGAAGCTCCGACAGGCTGCTGCAGGGACTGGTGAGTGCATCCCAGTCCCTGCAGCTCCCCTGAGCAACGCGATTCTGGGGATCGCGTTGCTGCCCCCTGCCCCTTAAGGGGGCAGAGGCCAGGGCTTTCAGGCTTGGGCATCACAATGCCCCAGCTTGAAAACCACTGCCATAACCTGAAGAGACACTTATTTAATACATAACCCGGAGCAGAATAAACCCAAGACTGATGAATGGCTCATGGAGTCATGCTTGCCCAGAGATCAAGCTTGAAATAAACAAATATTTACAAGTTCAAATGGGAACAAACTGAAGGACACAAGATTCCAGTTGCATATCAGGAAAAACTTTTGATGGTAAGGGCGGTTTGGGAGTGGAATAGATTTCCAAGGGAGGTGGTGGATTGTCCCTAACTAAAGATCTTCAAGCAGAGGCTCAACAGACATCTGCTGGAGATGGACTAGTAGACTTTCCTGCCACAGTCGGGGGTTGGACTAGATGACCTCGTAGGGCCCTTCCAACTCTATGATACATGTAGCTGAATTCCAATAGAAAAACATTATACTCAATAGGAAACACAATTCATCTTACCTTATAACACAAAGTAGCCAAATTTGAAGGAGATTCTTCCCTCACAGCTCTGATTTCTGCAGCTGGAACTAGGGCAAAAACATCTTGGACTGAAGTAGCTGTATCTGCCCAGAACTGGTCCCAGAAGGCATCATCTGTTGCTTCTACAGGCTGAAGAAAGACAAAATATCACAGGAATCGCTAAAGGAAGGCTAAAGTCACTAGTCAGAAAATGGGTAAGTTTTATATAAATCACCTACATTGGTAAAAAATACTGCTTTAGTAAGTCAGCTTTAGTACAGTTGTTAATTAGAAGCTATCCAAACATCAAGTGGCAGTTAAGCTGTGCTGAAAACTCTGGTAGCACTTGATCAAGCCTTTAAGCAACTCGATTTGAGGAGATAAAATTAGTATTGCCTTATTTTTGCCAAAATTAAATGAGTTATAAATCATTTCACAAGCTGTGTGGGCCCACAGCAAAAGGCCCCCTCTATCCAATAGGCTCACACCCACAGAAGCTTGATTTATCATCCCACTACAGAGAGAATTATGAATAGTAAAGAGGTACATAGCTTTGAAAACCTACAGCAATTGCCTAATAAGTTCAGTATCAGTGCACTTGGCACAACAAGATATAAATCCAAAAATACTCCCTTCTTCCTACAAACCTGATCTTTCATTTTTGTTGGCATCTCGGAAATGCCTTAGGTTTCCTCACAAATACATAACATTCACTAATACTTCAAAGTTCTCATTATGACAACTCAGTGTAATTGCCTACTTATATATTTAGGCAATGCCTTATGGAAGGACCTTAAACACAGTTTGTTTGTTTTTAAATTTAAAAATACATTTGCAAAAATATTCACATCTCTGTTTGGTTCCTCAAGTCTACCACATTAAAAGCATGCAAAAAAGTATTTTTAAACAAGTTATTTAGAGGCTAAACTACTGATGGACCACCTAAGTAAGGCTGTGATCCTATACACATTTAACTGGAAGTAAGCCCTATTGAACTCAATACATAGAACTGTGCTAGTAGTCCAGTAATTTTGCAAAGTGTCATCAAGCAACATGGGGGTGCCTACTCTACAAATCAATGAAAAAAATTCCATCAACAGAACATTACTATTATTTTATATCCCACATCACAGTAAAGCTTCCTCAGCTCTTAGAGTTTGCATCTCCATTCTTTGTAAGACTGTGGTGATTTTGAATACAAATAAAGGTTCAATCTAATAAGCATAAAGTTATCAGCAGATAGTTGCACAGAATCCTGCGGAAGAGCATGGCTAGGGAATATAAATGCCATACTAAAAATCAACTCAATACCACATTAGACAAATGCGATTGTCCAAAAACTTATTTTGAGAAACATGAAAGAAAACTGAAAAGGAGCAATGGTGATGGGCACATTCTATCAACTTGTTTTACCTTATAAAGCAGACAATTGCTATAATCCCCGCAAACCACTCCACATGTGGGAACAGATTTATGTGCATGAATTATGTGCATTCTGCACAGGAATACACATTTTTATGTAGCTCCATCCCACACATACACATAAATATGCTAACGGTCTAGGCAGCCACAAAAGTCACACTGAGCATACAATAATTATTCTTCAACTATACACACTGTCACTCTGTGTAAGAATATTCTGAGGAAAAAATCATATTACTAGGTGAAAAAATAAAGGATCTCAGTCATTTTAGGCTCACAGTATGATTTCAATAAGGAAAACTATCAGGTTAAATAAGCATTCCATCCTGACCATGTGATCAATATAATAAAAAAACGAAAAGTAAACAGCAGTTCTTACTGGATAGCAATCCTGAGCAGTGGTCGTTTCAAACTGTGTTTGGAAAGGGTGAGGGGAATAGCGAAGTATGCAGGCTTGTTTAAACTAAAATAATTTCCTGGTTTACAGTTTACCAGCTTTATAACGGAAATCCATTATTAAAGAGCAGGTTACAAAGCCTGAGACAGTGAAACACGTTATCATGCTTGAGTTATAGTTAGCTGTGACGAAGAAGGATCTCCTTATCTGGGAACAGGTGATGTGTCACTATAACCCAATGAACACAAAGCAAGAGAAGGTAAACAGCAAAGCCAACTGCAAACTGGTACAGCAGGTTTGTTCTGTGGTGGTGTTATATTCCTGGATGGTTGGTGCCAACCTTCTCCCTGCTACTATCCTTCCAGCTTTATAAAGGAGCCCCTTTAACTCTCTGAAAGTAGATGCTTAGTCACAGGTGGCTGCTTTAATACAGAAAGTACTTGCATGTTTAGCCAACAGGCAACGTAGCAAGTCTGCACTCTGCCCTTCTCACAAGGAGGAAAAAAGTTGAGCCGTATGAGAAATTCTTCCTGAAAGCAATGTTATGGAAGAAAATCACTGAGAATATTTTTTTTTCTTTTCTATTTCTCCTCCCAGTGGAAAAATGGGAAGTGCTGAGAAATACTAAAAAAACTGCATTTGAAATATTTTCTCAACAACATACAACAAACCTTTATTGGGCATATAGTTTTACAACTAATATCTCCAGATAGTCATGTATGAAGGTATATGTTAAAAGAGAGATAAAAATAAGGGTTAACACAACTATTTACTTACAGAGTTGCTCCAAGTTGCTTAGGACCAGCAGCTTAGCCCGCTTCAAGTTGCTCAAATATAAAAATTTAGCAACTGGAAGGGTCACTAATTCAGATTCACCCGCCAGCAAAAGTTGTAAAGAGGTGATCTCAGAGAGATCTTTTTTGATTCCTGACAATGAGGGGAGATACTGGTCTTTGAGCACTTGATTGAAAGCACAGTACAGAACAATGTGTGGAAGAGAGTCTGCCTCTCTGAGGCCACAATTGCAAAATCGTTCTTCCTTTGGGGCATTTCTAAACCTACCAAGCAGGTCTTTAGAAGGCAACAAGTTGCAACTGGCTAATGTAAAAGCCCTCCTTGCAAAGGGGCACTCTAAGAAGGTCAGGTACTTTGGTTGTTGACCAAACGTATTGTTAAGATGGAAATTTAGGGGCTAACATTTTTTTGGTGCTGCAGCCAAAATCTCTTGCCTTTCTATGTCGGTTAGTCTAGTTGTCAATAGCCTAATAGAAACCTCAAGTGTAGCAGCTCCTTGTAGATCTTCCTCGAGACCCATTTGTCTAATTTTCTTATTGAATAGAGCTAAGCAAGGAGATAACAGCGAGTCAGTCAATAACCCCTTTGAAATATTTTCTCTTTCAAAAAGACAATTTACTTTTAAGGCAAGATTAAAAATTGTTTTAACAGAGCATTAATCCCTCAAAATGTTTATGCAAGACCATCTACAACAGGGGTATAGGCAACCTATGACCAGGAGCAGGATGCAGTCTGCCACCCAAAATCATCCAGCTCATAATCCCAAAAAGATACAGGTTGAGTGTCCCTTATCCGGATTACTTGGGACAGGAAGATGACTAGATTTTCAATTTGTCTGGATTTTGGAATAATTGCACAAATATAATGAGAAATGCTTGCTCTTTTTACTGTTACCCATACAAGTGTCTGCTGGTCTCTGACATTTTTTCAACCATGCCTGTACAAGTACACACACCACAGAGCAGAAAACATAACTTACAGCCTGTACCTATGCTGTACATAGCATGATGAGCACAAGATCTTCTAGCGTTCACCCTTCAGAAAGTTATTGTTTGTTTTTTGTTAAGTTCTGGACAAAAATGTTTGGATTCAGAATAGTCCGGATTTCAGATGTCCAGATAAGGGGTGATCTACCTGTATATCCGCTCACTCTGCAGGGGTTCTAAAATAGAATTCATGTTTGTAATTCTATCTCTGCAAGGCTTACAATGTAAGCAGACCAAGGGCAGAAGTTTCCTTTGAGCATCATTCTCTGTCTGGGCATGCATTTCTCTGTGCTGTAACCATCCCTTTTTTTCTTAGCTCTATGGTATAATCGGGAGGTTTGTGCATGTGTTCTTACTCTTGAAGGACCCAATGTCTGACCTCTATGTAGAAGAAGGTTGCTGACCCTTGTTTTAGGCAATTACAATTTCTGTATTCAATAGGCACAGGCAATTCTCAGACCTCTGCTTCAGATTTCTCTATAAGCAGCATGTGAAAGAACTGGTCTACTCTTAAGAAATATACATACCAACAGTGTAATCCTATGCATGTTTACTGAGAAGTCAGTTCCACTGTCTTCATGAGGTTAATCCACCAATCGCTTAGGACTACAGCTCAAATCAACAGGTTAACATGTGAAACTGTAGAGGACCTTGTTTCAATCTCTACACTTTACAAACCTTCATTTCCTTCAGTCCAAGTAGATAACCTGAAGCTACTGATCTTTCAGAAATTTGATTCTTGTTAGAGAAAGACACTTGAGATAGTATTTTTCCAAGGTTTAACATGATATGGGGTTCACAGTTACTAGGATGCTGTACATGACGGTGATATTGTTTTTAATAACATGAATCACCTTTGACATTTTAACGGACAAAGAGGGTATAAATTATTTTACCATCCAATCCTATCCTTTCCCTCCTTCACTGAAGCAACCGCACCACTGAAGCACATGCTGCAACCTGTGGGTGGAGGGGAAGTGCCAGAGCACACTTCTGGTAAGATAACGTTAGTTGCCTTACCCAGGTGTAAGCAAGCTATGCCAGAACGGGTCTACTTATACCTGCACTAGCGATTTTGATAGGGCAAGTCCACCTGGACACAGGAAGGTACAGTTAAGTGGGGAAAGGAGATAGGCTATCAGAGGCACTACTGCCACTAACACTGGCCCTTTCCAGGTCGCAATCTGCCCTGTTTCCTGTTACCTACTCCATCCTGTTGCCTCTTCCCTTACCCAATTCCACCCCTTCCCTACCTCCTGGCGCCAGTACCAGGGGATGTCCAGAGACTGCTGGCCTTATCCTTAAAATGGTTATAAATATCATTTCTCACCTTGTCTAGAATCAATATGTGCCCTGATGCCATGAAATGAAAAGGCATTGTGTTTTTTCTATGCTAAACACCCAGACAGTAGACACAAATTTGCTAACAGAACTACTACAAATGTGCTAAGATGTCCCTGAAAGACAAAAAAAAAAAAAAAAAAAAGGATTTAGTTACCTAGGTCATCACTACAGAAAGAAACCTTTAACCAACAACAATTTATGAAAGAAACCAAGCATCCCGGCACCAACAGTCTGGTCAGAAAGCACATTCTTTAGTACATGATAAAAAGTCAACAGCCATAACCACGAAATCTCAGCCAACCCTTGAATGAAATTCAAACAAGAAATACAGGAAACACACTATATTGGCTGAGATTTCTGAGGAAAAGGATTAAAAGAAAAATAGATACAGTAAGCCATAAATTGGCTGTAAAGACATAATTCAGCCTTTTCTGGCACTGAGAAGTGAAAATAATATTGCTATTGCTAAACCACACTCAGAGAAAATGTCTGTCAAGAGGAATTAATGATTTGGAGATTTCATTTAGTTACTGAAGTTGTGCTGCATGCTAGTTTCATTTCAACAGCTTTGTTTGGGGGATAAATTAGAGCAGCAGTACCTGGGTTTCCAAAAAAAACCAACAACTTGGAATGAGATTCTAAGGAAACAGGATATATCTGCAGTGACAAGAGAACACAGCTGCCCTACGCCTCACATTTAAACAGGAAAAGGCCATGGAGCACAGTCTCAGATCAATGTTAGTGTCAGCTAGATGTTCAGATAATGTTAGCTTAAAAAGATTCTGCACTGCAGAATGTTGGGCTTAGATATGGGAAACTTGTTCAAATTCCTGCTCATTAAACACAAAATAAAGTCACTCACAATCGACTAGCCTACTCACAAGTTGTCACAAGGATAAAATAAAGAGCCATTAGATAACCTACCCAGATCTCTTAAGATCAGAGATGAAAGCTATCTACAAATGTATACAAATGGGGGATTTGGACTCCATGCATCCCAATGGCTAGTTTGCTGCACTTTTATTCTTGAACTGGTGTGAACATGCAAGATAAGACAGGTATACAGATTAGCCTGTTGGTCTCTTTTAAAATGTTACCAAGCAAGAAAAACCAGCTGGAACTTAGCTAGCCAGATCACTTTTGTTTTTCATATCTGAACAAGCCAGTTACCATGTATTGCCAAGCTCAGAGTGACTTAAATAAATGACCCTCCTTTTGTTCTCCTACACACCATTAAAGAAGGCAAGAAGAGGACAAGTAAGCAACTGAATGTATGCTACTGATTCTGCTGTGGATTCAGAGAGAATGAAAACATTTTTAAAATCTACCAACGCATGGTCACCATAGTAGACAACATATCTGCACCAAGAGGCCTACTGGCAATATACCACAAGGCTGCTGCCAATAATAAAATTATGTCTGTTTGCAAAGCATACAAATTACATTAATATAGTAGACACACTGCAGTTCTTTAGTCCCGTGTGTGTAATTTCAGGTGTAAGCAGTTCATAATGGGCAGTCATAATGGTCACTTTTCAGATGCTTTCGAATTGATAATCAATTAACCAGCATACAGTCATAACGACTAATACTTAATGGAGCAGCAGAAAATAAAAAAACCAAGCACAAACATACATGCTGCCAAACAAAAAAGTTAGTTGGGTGAATGGACATTTGTATATTTTTTTCAGCTGTGAACATAAGGATAAAAAAACAGGCAGATAACAGCAACTATCCTGAACTTGCAAGTAAAGTTAGATTTACAGTCTGATTTCTACAAAAATAAATACATTTTAATATTGGAAATTTAACAGAATTTGTGATATGGTACAATCAGTTGCTCCAAAGTGAGAATAGGTACAAGTATATGCTACCTCTCTTTATTACATCTGACTGCTCAAGTCTGTCAGTGAGCATGACTACAAGCATATCTGACATGGTTTAATTTTGACATAAGAATCAAAAGTAACAGTACCTGTCTCTGGCAAATATGAAGGGTCTGCTGTTTTCTTATAATTGGTAAAGGCTTAGTAGCTTGCCATATTAGTCAAGCAACACTGAAATGGAACCTACACAAAGCGGTATGCAAAACTGGGGGTAAATCCCGTTTCTTAAAACAGAACTTTCAGTAAGGTGCTAGAAGACAATCTAGCCATGCATAGTGAATGTGCAAGCAATGCCCTTCTCAGGTACGTACATATAGGCGTTTCACCTCCACCCACTTTTCCTCATGGCACAATCACTTCTATGCTTCTATAAAGGCTTTTAACAAACCCAGTCAAGAACATGTAATGTTCAGTCTTACAAGAACAAACTTTCAAAGTCAACAAACTAGATGAATGACTCCCTTGCTGTGCACCAGGACCATAATCAGACCATGACATTCAAAGACATTTTTACTAGTCTGTATAAAAACAGTTCTGAATTTCTCCTTTACTGACGTGAAGGATGTAACACAGAATACTCTATGAATCAGCACTCAACAGAACTAACAAAGTTTCCCTATTAAAATTAACAATTTGTCAATTCTCATTGTCTTGCTCACAGATTTTTCTCCCCCATGTTCTCTCAGAGACTTCACAAACTATATTATCATTCAGTGATAGGCCAAGGAAAGTGAGGATATACACCAGTTTTAAATTGTTTAAATCCTTCATAAGTGGCTGGAGAAAAAGAACAAACAGAAAAGTCAGTTAACTTTTTCTTCAGATCACAAGTTACGCATGTGAATATATCTGACTCTGAATTTGTATTCTTCTCTCTTTTCATTATACAGCTACCATTAAGCCTTTACAGCAAAATTTATCAGAGCCTCCCTGCCATATTAAAGCATTGTAGTTCAGAATACAATGCTCCTGCTATCTGTTTTATGCTGCAATCCTGAACTTGCACACTAGAGAGAGTAAATCCCACTGAACTTGCTGAAACACACATCTGTGAAAACAAAAGTTTAGAATTGTCATGTTAATTTCATTTAGCTTCTACTGCTGTAACAGGAAGGATTCACCTGCAATGATTTGAAAATACACAGACCTATGTTCACAAGGCGAGTTTAGACATCTTGCCAGCTACCTATGCTAAGAGGGTCTGCTCTAGGAGATAAGAGATTCATGGTCACTTTTATGGCTTGTCTTCAGCCTTGGTCAAACATGATAATTTTTAACATTAACATTAACAGTATTTATATACCGCTTTTCAACTAAAAGTTCACAAAGCGGTTTACAGAGAAAAATCAAATAACTAAATGGCTCCCTGTCCCAAAAGGGCTCACAATCTAAAAAGATGCAAATGAATACCAGCAGACAGCCACTAGAACAGACACTGCTGGGGTGAGGTGGGCCAATTACTCTCCCCCTGCTAAAAAAGGAGCACCCACTTGAAAAAGTGCCTCTTACCCAATTAGCAGGGGATAATTCACAAAAATCCACTACAAGGAGGGAAGGGAGGAACCATAGCACACCTAGGACAATTGTGCAATATTGAGCACTGGAGCCAGCAAGGAATGTCACCCTACAGTCATCAAACAGCTTCCTGGAGTAAAGATTTCATTATCCTTAGCATGCCTTCAGGTAACATAACATAACAAAAAGACATAAATTAAAGAGTCACTGGTGTGATTACTGTCAAGGCACATCCCACAAGATCAAACACTACTACTAATCATACTACAATTAGACATCTTGGTCTATGGTAAAGTTACCAGATGTCCCTTATTTTAAACTTAAAGGCATTTGTTGTAGAAGTTGGTTGTAAAATATTACAGATTCACAGAAACAATGAGCTTCTATTTCAGAGCAACTCCAGAGATATGCCCAAATATCCATATCCATAACTTTTGAATGTCATCTGCCAGACCAAGGAACAGCCAAGGGATAAGGAAATCCATGCTGACTAATCCTAATCAACAACATGTACATGTCGACATACAGCCCCCCTGGGGGCTGGGGATAAGAATAGGCCCTCAGTTTGGCTGTACTTGTCATAAGAGGCCACTAAACAGCCACCGGGTCGATGGGACTCCTTAGCCTGGGAAGGCAGCTCATCTGAGAGAAGGAAAACTCTGACCCCAAACCTCCACTGCCTTGTGGCTACATCCAGTTATGGAAAAGGCTTCAGGAGTCAACCTCGAGGCAAAATCCGGAGCCGGAGTCCCTGAGGCAGTTCATGGCTGAACACAGTCACACTCTGGCAACTCCTGCGACGCCGCTGGAACCAACCGTATTGGCCTCTGCCTTTCCATTGGACCATTCCAGCGACGTGGAAAGGGGGGATTTGCTGCATGGGTAACAGCCTATCCTCCATACCTACTTTACCCAGGCTTCGCGCACTGGAGAGGACACTCTGTTCCAGAACTACCATTCAGAGCGCGACACCATAGTCTTCCGAGACTGAAGGATGCCAACAACATGTCGACAAAACAGAAAGATTTTGACAGTCTCTCTACATTTCCTCGGCACTTGTCCCCTAGCCATGGCTACTGGGTTCATGATTTGTGAACTATAAAAACTCACCATGTATATTGCATACAAGTTGGCCAATATGCAACAACAGACCTCAAGGTTAGCATCATTATTTTGGACCTACAAACTCATATTTAGGTCTTTATAAGCAGACCTTAAAACATTCTACCTTTCCTACAGATCAAGAGCAGAATTTTGCTGAAAGCACTTGCCAACCACCTGAAATCTTGCTCAACTGTCTTCCAGAACACAACTTTCCCACTTCAAGTACAAATGAGCTGTCATGCGGCACTACAATCCTTCTTCCTCATTAGGCAAACCAACCTACCTCCAGGGTGTGGGATATTTCTGAAGTACAACAGCTGTTACACTTTCCCTTACATAGTTACACTGCTGTTTGCCTATGAGGCTACCAGTTACTACATTATCACAACTTTCCATCCATAACCATTGGTTCATATCAATGCACCTAACTTTAAAATGCAAGAACATACAGACACAGGCTAGATGTTATTAACCAGACACCTTATGCTCTTATGAGAAAGAGGCAAGAGAGTCCAGCAAGGAAGAAGACACAGGAGTTGGAATCAAGTGACTAACTGCACAATCCTATGCATGCCTACCAGGAAATAAATCCCACTGTATTCAATGGGACTCTCAGGAAAGTGTGCATAGGATTGCAGCCTGAATTGGTAGCACTGATTCCTAAGCAATTTTATAATTTGCAACTAAAGAGTCTCAATCCTATTCTTTCTCACAAATGTATACTTCAGTGACATTTACCTTGCTGTATATTGTAACGGAAGGTTTCCATTAAGCCTGACCACACTCTTTGCATGGACAGCATGGATCCTTCCAACTTTCTCATTCAACCTTGCCCGTATGTAGTCTTCTCCCTCTGCTCGTAGATCAGCCAGCTCAGCTTCTCCATTCCAAGGACTGCCTAATACAGCCATTTTCAACCACTGTGCCGTGGCACATTGGTGTGCTGGGAGCAGTCAGCAGGTGTGGGAGTTTGGGGGAAGGTCATTTATTAAAAGGGCCAATGGGTGATGTGAGCCCCCCCCCACAGGCAGCATGGTGTGCTTTGTCAACTGTCAAAAACCTGATGGTCTGCCTTGACAATTTTAGTGCCTTGTCAGTGTGCGGGTGAGCTGAAAAAGGTTGAAAATGGCTGTCCTAATATTTAACTCCTCCAGCCACTGCAGGCCTTCTCCGCCTGTGAGGCCCAAAGCCACTATGAGGGCACCCCCATGTCACCTATGCCCAAACTTGAGAAAGACAAACACCTCAGAGGGAGGGGTTTTTATACACCCCCCAGTGTGTGGCCCCCAGCAGTGTGGTTGCTGCAACCCCACACAGCCTGGCAGCCCAAGCCTATGCGTGTCTCCTCAGAAGTAAGTCCCATCAGAGTCAATGGGGCTTACTCTCAGGAAAGTGTGGCGAGGATTGGGCTGTAAGCTGTGTGGGGCTTGTGGAGATGTGGTGTGGCGGATTTGGGGGTCCAAGGGGGGGGAGGGTTCAGCTTCCCCTGGACTCCCCAGGCCCGCAGCAGCTCCTTCAGCCACCGAAGGTCCAGAGCGGCGGCTTCCCCCTGCGCGGGCTCCTCAGGCGGGGCTCTTCAGCCCCAGGCGCTTCCCCGACGACCCTCACTGGGGACGGGCGCCAGGCCTCCGTCTCGGCTCAGGACGCTCCCCGACGGCGCGGCCCCCGCCCGAAAGGCCTCTCCCCATCCTCGCCGCCCTGCCCCTCCTACGGACACCGCTCCCCGAGCTGCCAGAGAGGCGGCCACCCGTGGGCCGGGCCGGGCCCCTACCTGGGTCTTGGTGGTGAGCTGGATCACCGCCTTCCTGAAGTTGAGCTTGGAGTCGGCGTTGCCCATCCTCCTCCCGCGCTCGGCTCCGGCTCCGCTACCTTCTCTCGCCGGCCGGCCGTCCCTCCCTGCGGCGGGCCAGACCCGGCGGCCGTCTCCTCCCCCGCCGGTCGTCACCACTGACAGCCCTCCTCCTGCCCTGACGCGGCAGGCTCCATCGCGGGCCTCGCGCACCTGCCGCCTTCCTCCTGTCCACGGCAGCCGATGCTGCTGATGCTGCTGCCGGCCCTGATCCCGCCTTCCCTCGGCAGAGACGCGGCGCGGCTCCTCCTCTCTCGCCCCGCCTGCCCGCCATCTGACAGCCGCCTCCAGCCGGCCTCCCTCGTCCCTTGCAGCGCTCCCCTTCTACCAAGTCCCCCATCACCACCCCACATCCTCCCCCTCTCTTGCTCATGGACAAAAGCCCTTCGCCTGGCTCAGATCTGCCGCTCCACCCTCCAGGCACAAGCACGAGCTCTCTTACAGCCCAAGCCGAGGCAGGTCTACTCGGAAGTAAATCTCACTGTGTTCAACGGGGCCTACTCCCAGGAAAGTGTGCATAGGATTGCAGCCTCCCATCCTGAATCCTTCATCGCTCACCCTCCTCCCAGCCTCTGATGGCGGGCTCCATTTTTATGTCTCTTACACATTTTCTTTGCAATCAAAAGGTTGCAATTTTTATAAGGAATCATTGCCAGGACAGGAAAAATACAAAATTTCATTTAAAACTGAATCATATGACATTAGTAGAATTACAGCCCAATCCTAAGTGGGTCTACTTCAAAGTAAGTCACATTATGTTCAATGGCGCTTACTGCCAGGAAAGTGTGCATAGGATTGTAGCCTTATTCTATAGTTAAAAAAAAAAAAAATCACTGGATTGTATATTGTGAATCATCAGCTCAAATTAAAATGACTTCTGCAAAAAACATTTTGCAGACAGCTCGTTGTTTACCAATAAAATGAAAGGGTATCAGTCATTCATCACGATAACAATGAATCTATGAATGAATTTATTATAAGGATGAATTTGTTTTGTTAATGTTTCCATTGGTGCCCATACCTGTTGATGCCATTGATCTAATGTTAGCTTGAATCCTGGATTTTTCTGCTTGCTGGCCATTTTTAGCTTTGTTGCTACTGCAAGAAAGATTTTTTGCAAACATTCTGATTCACATGCTCGAGGTTGTTTTTTAAACACAGTTGTAAACATTATAATCAATAAAGTGAATAACTGATTTGCTCAGTGCTTTATTTGTGGGAGAATAGGGCACAAGGCACTGTGTGTGAGAGACATGAAATCCACAAGCCTCACTCCCTGACTCCCCCCCCATCGGCTACACCAATTTGTCCCATCCAAATATTCCAACTCCCTTCTAATGCCCACTTTTGGCTAATTAACACCCTCCTTTTCCAAGAACAGCAGCTGTGGTGTGCAAAGAAATGCAGAACTCCTTATCAGTTGAGCAATTAACAAGAATTTATTGCTGCAAACACACACACTCCCTGCAAGTCCTCTTGTCCAGAGGCTTTCCCCACCCCAGAACTCCACTTAGTAGGTAAAGGTCCAAAGCCTCCAGTCCAAGTCCACAGTTTAATCTCCAAAGCACAGTCCAGTCTTCCCAATTCAGTCTTCTGCAGCAGAGTCCCTCCTCTCCAGCAGTGTGTCTCCTCCAGCAGAGTCCTGGCAGTCCCCTTTGCCCATAGGTCTGGGTCAGGTAGCTCTTGGTCTGGTTCCCTCTGGATCAGGTAGCCCTCTTGGTCTGGTACCATCTAGTCAGCTCTTTATGCCTTCTGAAGTTGCCTTTTATCCTGCAGCCCCTTGTTAAGTCCAAATGCAGCTCAGCTGTGAGCTGCCTTGTTAGCTCATTCAAAGTCCCATCAAGGTCAATTGAAGCTCAGGTGTCCATCCAGGTCTCCATTGGCCTTGATTGATTACAGCTGTGGAGCCAACCCTGCCCTTCCCAGAGCTGTCAAACAGCTATCAAAACATGGAATCGCTGTCAACACCACATTATCCACCTGATGATCTTCTGATCTTCCATTATACCTCCCCTCCATTTTAGCCATATCATGACTCTCTGGAGTCTTCTAAAACAGTAGCTAAGGGTGGAGGGAGGTCAGTCCCCTCCCTGTAATTTGAGCACTGGATTAGCCACCTTTGAATGGTGTTTACAATCTGCCATTCCAGACAACTGCTTCACTCAGCTTTAGCATAAGGATGGACCAATTCAATGGTCCTTTCTGTTCCCTCCTTGAGTGTCCTCTCCTCAAAGCATTTCATGATTCTTCCACCTGAACACATTCTCCTTGCCTTTTATACAGAAGTGTACTTGCAATCAGGATTTTAATAATGGTGGTTAAATGACACATTCTGTTTCCTTCTCTTTTAGTGCATATACTTCAGGGTTGAAAATGTCCTTGAGAAAGCATGGCAAAGGAAAGGACCAAAATTTCCCAGTGACTCCACTTAGTCAAACATGTTAGGTCTCTTTTGAATCCCCCTATTGACATGAAGGAGATTTTGCAGATGCATAAAGGCCTAATCCTATTATGTGCCAGCAACCAGCGCTGAGCTCCAGCATCAGAGTTGGGTGTCGTAAAGGTGCCGTAAAGCATGTTTACTGCACCTTCCATGTAGGGGCCGCCAGCAGTGCTAGTGGCCAAGTACTAGTCAGAGCTGAGCCCAGCATCTGACGCACACTGCCCAAAGCACAGTATGAGCTCCAGGTGGCAATGTGGGCAGGGAGGGGATGTTCTGGGGTGGGGGGAGGGCAGGGGGAGAACTGGGAGGGGGTGGGGCCTGGCAGAGCTCTGCTCCACCATATCCTATCCTCTGTGTCAGGCTGCAAAGCCAGCACAGACTTGAGAAGCCCCAATGCAGGGCTTGGGGCTTTCCCTGGGAAAGGGAAGGGGACTTTCGGGGAGACCTCCAATAGTGCCACGGAATGCAGCAGCGGCCATTTTGGTATTGCTACACCCGGTGAAAGTTGCCAGGGATAGGATTGGGCTGCCCATCTTTCTGTACAGAGCTGAGGATTATGGTGCATGGTACACTGAACTCTATCCTGCTGTGAGTTATTAGTGCAGCCCATCAGGCCTGGGTTCAAGATGTCTCTGACAAATTGGTATCATTCAGTCTTCTTCCTATCTAAGAACATAAGAACAGCCCCACTGGATCAGGCCGTAGGCCCATCTAGTCCAGCTTCCTGTATCTCACAGCGGCCCACCAAATGCCCCAGGGAGCACACCAGATAACAAGAGACCTCATCCTGGTGCCCTTCCCTACATCTGGCATTCTGACTTAACCCATTTCTAAAATCAGGAGGTTGCACATACACATCATGGCTTGTACCCCATAATGGATTTTTCCTCCAGAAACTCGTCCAATCCCCTTTTAAAGGCGTCTAGGCTAGACGCCAGCACCACATCCTGTGGCAAGCAGTTCCACAGACCGACCACACGCTGAGTAAAGAAATATTTTCTTTTGTCTGTCCTAACCCGCCCAACACTCAATTTTAGTGGATGTCCCCTGGTTCTGGTATTATGTGAGAGTGTAAAGAGCATCTCCCTATCAACTCTGTCCATTCCCTGCATAATTTTGTATGTCTCAATCATGTCCCCCCTCAAGCGTCTCTTTTCTAGGCTGAAGAGGCCCAAACGCCGTAGCCTTTTTGAGATGCAGCGACCAGAACTGGACACAATACTCCAGGTGTGGCCTTACCATAGATTTGTACAACGGCATTATAATACTAGCCGTTTTGTTCTCAATGCCCTTCCTAATGATCCCAAGCATAGAATTGGCCTTCTTCACTGCCGCCACACATTGGGTCGACACTTTCATCGAACCGTCCACCACCACCCCAAGATCTCTCTCCTGATCTGTCACAGACAACTCAGAACCCATCAGCCTATATGTGAAGTTTTGATTTTTTGCCCCAATATGCATGACTTTACACTTACTGACATTGAAGCGCATCTGCCATTTTGCTGCCCATTCTGCCAGTCTGGAGAGATCCTTCTGGAGCTCCTCACAATCACTTCTGGTCTTCACCACTCAGAAAAGTTTGGTGTCGTCTGCAAACTTAGCCACTTCACTGCTCAACCCTGTCTCCAGGTCATTTATGAAGAGGTTGAAAAGCACCGGTCCCAGGACAGATCCTTGGGGCACACCGCTTTTCACCTCTCTCCATTGTGAAAATTGCCCATTGACACCCACTCTCTGCTTCCTGGCCTCCAGCCAGTTCTCAATCCACGAGAGGACCTGTCCTCTCGTTTATCTATTAATCTAGATTTACAGTGACCTTATAAATAAGACCCTGGGACAGGGTGACCAGATGTCCTCTTTTTTCATGTCCTCTTTTTAAGCCTCAGGTCCTGGAAAAGAACTTAAATGTCCTCCTTTTCTCTGTGAGCAGGTCTCTGCAGGCAACCTATAACCTTCGTGTAATTAATCAGTTATATGTAATATATTTCAAATTTAATAATAGGTAATCCACTGTTTAAATTAACCACATGAAATCAATATACAAGTATTTTTTGCTTTTATTTTGTCATGCCCTACATTTTTCTGGGATGTCCTACATTTTGGGGTGCCTTGTCCTCTTTTACAGTTTTGACATCTGGTCACCTGCCCTGGGAGTTTACACCGTGAAATAAGCCAGGAGCCTATGCAACTAGGAGTCTTGAGCTTGGACTTTTGGGATCCCATCTCAGCCATACATTGGTAAAATGAAACTGATGAGCCAGTGTTCACCAAGAGCTCACTCAGAAACTGTTTATTGATAAAGCAAGAGTTTGAGCATGTACAGAGCTTGTACATAAGGGTTACACTTCATAACTGAGATAAAAGATAATTATCCTAATTCATCGCTTGTGAAACTTGTTAAGCTTGTAAGAATTATGCATGAAGAGGCATGGCTGTGAGAACTATAGGTTTTACTAAAAATTACTAGAAACTATGAGGAGTTTGAAAACATAATTGTGAGACTGTAAACCAAGACCAATGTAAAGTACCCAACAATGTCTCTTTAAAGGTAGTGAATGGCACTTCTGGAATAAAGGAAAGCATCTTGCCTCATCACTCTTATTTTAGAACTCAAGCATTGGCTATAGGATTATTCAGCAAGTGTGCCAGTCAAAGCAATGGTTTGGGCCAGACCAAATACTTGTGCGACTCTAGGAGGAATGATATAGGGTAGCCCAGTGATTCCCAAATTTTTTCAACTGGCTGCTCCCTTGACCTATTGGGCCATTGGCTGCAGCTCCCCATTGGGCTACAATCCTATACATTGAACAGGGTGGCAGGTTTTTCACAAGGATTCTGCGGCTCCCCACAGCTGGTTTCCGCAGCTCCCCAGGGAGCCATGGCTCACAGTGTGGGAACCAGTGGAGTGAGGATGAAAACTTGGGCTGCAATCCTATGCACACTTTCCTGGGAGTAAGCCCCACTGAAGTCAATGGGACTTACTTCTGAGTAGGTATGCCTAGGATTGGGCTGCTGGTGGTTCCTTTGTCTCTAGGATGAATAAGGAACGGCATCTAGGAATCCACTTGACTTTCCCGTTTAGGGGACGCTTTCTCTCTCTGCCCTTCCACTGCCAGCAGCGCCCTCCTTCCTGTCTCTCACCCCATTTCAATCAATGATCAATCATCAACCCAGAACCGGATGATCTTGGGTTGGGTCGCTGCTGGTCGATGTGCAGCCAGAGCGAGAAGGGAGATTTTTTTTCCAAAGGAACAATAGCGAGAAATTCCCCCAACCCAACGAAGGGGACGCCAGCCAGGCTCTTCCCAGCACCGGCAGCCTCTGCGCGCACAGCCGGACCAGCGCAGCCCGCCCACCCCCTTCTTTTTCTCCGCCGATTGGCACCACCCCGGGCTCCGCCTCTCCCCGCTCCATCCTGGAGGAATGCGAGCCTCGCCTCGCCTGGCCAGCAGCTCTGGGATTCCTCTGATTGAAAGGATCGGCGGGGGAAATGGCAAGGAGGGGGGGCCGCCCCCGCGCCTTTGGCACGGAGCTGCTGGCGGCGGTGGCAGCAGTACCATGCTAGGGGTCTCCACCGAGTGCCGCGGATAGGCATCGGCTGCCTGGCTCTTTCTTTTGTGCATCCCCGGCCAACGCGGTGCAGAGAGGAGCCCCGCGCTCCCTCCCTGCCGTCCACCACAAAGACTGATCCGGCAAAGGGAAGGCGCCTGGCGCGGGCACGGACCAGAGAGGATCCGCGCAGGCTTCGTGCGCCACGTCCTGGTGCTCTTCCCGTCCCTCCCTCCGGCGCAAGAGGCTGATGGGGAGAGAGGGAAGGTGATGCAAGGATAGAGGGAGCCTGGGACTACTGCAGCAGCACTCAGCACAATAGAGCAGCTGCAAAGCCATTGTCCCGACCTCGGGTCTGCCTGGGATCCGGTACTGCCCCATCGCAGCCCTCCTCGCCTTCGGTGTCTTGGAGAGCATCCCCCGGGTCCCTCACCCCCCCCACCCCGCCCGGCCTTTGCTCCCCCTTGACTGGCCCTTAACGCAGCAGTCCCTTGGAGAGCTCACCCTCTCTCGCTTGTGGATGTTGTTTTCCGGCGGGCAGAGCTAAATGCTGAGCGCCGACAGGATGGAAGAGTTTCAGAGTGAGGAAGAGGAGCCCTGGTACGACCAGCAAGACTTGGAGCAAGGTAAAGAAACGTACAAACGAGCAGCACCATAGCCTTGAGGGTGAGCGCCACACAGAGAAAGGCATGACCTAGCAGAACAGGCAGCTGAGAGCCCAGTCCTAGCCACACTTACCTGGGAGTAAGTCCCATTGACTATAATGGAACTTCTGAGTAGAGGCATGCATAGGATTGGGCTCTGAGGCTGCAATCCTATCCACATTTACCTGGGAATAAGCCTCACTGACTGTAATGGGACTTACTTCTGAGTAGACATGCATAGGAAGGGGCTCTCTGGTGGGGCTAAAAGAGCTTCCCTGGCTCTCCTTCTCCAACAAGCTTCAGTATGTGAAACACTGCAGCATCTCTCTGAGGAGTATAAAATTACCAAATTGTTTATTGAATAATGAATCGTGCCTGTCCTGGGGCAGTTGCTTGTTAAAACACTTCTGTGGATTTGCAGAAAAGATGCACCTTTTGCTCCTGGTTGTTCTAAATCTGTGGTAGTGTCATCATTAGTCCTCATGGTGTTAGACCCCTGTAAAACTGTCATCACACTTGGCTGGCGCAGGTCTAGGAATGCTACTTTAAGTGTAGCTTCAGTGAGATGAAGTTAGGTGCAGAGAACTGTAAACAGTCAGAAATTACTTGTGCCAAATCTGAGACATCTAATGAAAGTGGAGTAAGTTTTCAGTTGCAAAGAACCCCAAAAGTGGATGAACTGTATTTTTTTTAAGGCAGACATTTCTGTGATCTTTAAGCACGCAGTTGTTATTTTGTGTTGAGCACGTACCATAAGATGCAGAAAATGCTGCATCTGAAATTTTTTTCCATAGCATCCTTCAGATCAAAATCTCACTGGCACTAGAAAAGCCCTTTCTTTTGGAAGTGCTCCATAAATGAGTGCACCATAAAAACCAATGTTAAGATAAACCCAGTATTGCAATCTTGAGCAAAAGTGCTGACATAACAAGTGGCAAGATAGACATTCTTACTGGTAGTTTCACATAGATGGTCTAAAAACCCAATCCTATGCATGTCTACTCAGAAGGAAGTTCCTTATGCTCAGTGGGGTTTACTCCCTGGAGAGTGTTATAGGATTGCAGCCTTAAGGCTTAGATTAAGATTTGTTTTGGAATGTACAGATTTTCACAATGTCCACTGCAGCACAAGGAATTAGAAAAAGGTGCTTAAAACATACTGTTTGAACTTCGCACAAGTAATAGAGCTGCAAAATTATGAGTCCTGGGCAAATTGTAGATGAATCTGGAAGATCACTACTCTTGTACTGTGGATAAAACCAGTGTGCAATCCAGCCAAAGCTACGTACTTTTAGGTTCTAGTCATTTTTATCATTTTAGTCATTAGGATCAATTGGGCTTAAATGTGTTTCATTTTTGTGAAATAGTGCCCTTATCTGAGGATAGCAGCTTGTTCACAGGATGTCACGGACCTAATGCAAAATGAGGAACCTATGTAGTGAATTTAGATTAAGATTGAACTGATTTGATCCTGAACAGCATACAACATGTTCCTGTTTTCTTAAGTCAACATCAATAGTAGTGTGTCAATGCAATTTTCATAGTGAGGGCATTGAGAGGGTTTGTTTGACAAAACTGCTCAAACTCTTGGCAGCATCCAAGTACTTCTCTTTTCTATTTTAGAATCACACAGTCCTACAGTTAGAAGGGGCGATCAAGGCCATCTAGTCCACCACCCATTTGAAGCAGGAAAATTCTCTTTAGAACATCTTCAAAATGTGCTTGTTGAGTCAGAAGAGCTCTAGCAAGGGAGAACCCACTGCTTCCCTCGGTAATTGGTTCTACTGTTGAACAACACTTACTTTTAAGAAATTTTCCCTTATATTCAACTGAAATCTTCCGTCTGGCAGCTTAAGCCCATTAGGTCTACACTCTGGGGCAACAGTGAACAAACCTTTATGACTGTGGGGGCTAAATTTGTATGAGATGAAAAGAAATATTGGAACAAGATGCAACCTTTTGGAGAGCGTCCTTGTCATAGAACTTGTTCATCCAGTTCCTTTAGGATGGGGACATGCCAATAGCAATTTAGCATAGTGGCAGTAAAATCAAAAAATTGAACTGGCATTGCAGAAACATGGTGAAGCATGTCAGGCTGATTGAGTGGCACAAACGTTGAAAGACAAGAACCAAGACAGTGGCATTCTAGTAAATAAGATTTAGGTAGGAATGGAAACATGGAGAAGTTGTTTGATGGAAGCCAGTGAAATGGGCTATTACCAGGACTTTTTTTCTAATGGAATGCGGGGGGACGGAGTTCCGGCACCTTTTTGCAGGGGCCCCTCCCCATCGGAGGCATTCCAGGAGGGGGGGAGCAAAACAGAGGCATTCGCTGGGTGGGTGCTGGGGGTGCAGGGTGGGCGCCTGGCCCCTGCCTGACTGCACAAGGACCCCCTCCTGCCCCCATCTCCAAGCTCTCGCCTGAGCCCAGCCTGCCTCCCCTCCCCCCACGCTCTGCTTCCCCGCGCAGCTTCCAAGCCGGTGGAGGGCGCGGGGAACACACGCCGAGGAGGAGGACAGACAGCCAGCCAGCCAGGGAGACGGGCTGCGGCACCCATGGAACGCTCAGGTACTGGCTTGGCGGAGGAGGAGGGTAAGGAAGCTGGCTAGTGCAGCCCCCGTGCCAGTCTGCAGCAGGAGCCTAGGCGTGTCTACTCAGAAGTAAGTCTCATTGTGCTCAATGGGGCTTGCTCCTGGGAAAGGGTGTATAGCCTTGCAGCCTGAGAGCCCAAGCCTATGCATGTCTACTCAGAAGTAAGTTCCATTGTGCTCAATGGGGCTTGCTCCTGGGAAAGGGTGCATAGCCTTGCAGCCTGAGAGCCCAAGCCTATGCATGTCTACTCAGAAGTAAGTTCCATTGTGTTCAATGGGGCTTACTCCTGGGAAAGTGTCATAGCCTTGCAGCCTGAGTAGACAGGCAGAGGAGGGGCTCTGAGGCTGCAGTCCTCTCCACACCTTCCTGGGAGTTAGCCCCACTGCCTCTAATGGGACTGACTTCTGAGTAGACAGGCACAGGATTAGGCCCTGAGGCTGCCATCCTATCCACAGGAAGCTCCATTCACTATAATGGAACTTACTTCTGAGTAGACAGGCACAGGATTGGACTCTAAGGCTGCCATCCTATCCACAATAAGCCCCATTCACTAAAGTGGACTTCTGAGTAGACATGCCTAGGATTGGCTTCTTAGGCTGCAATCCTAGGCACTTTCCTGGGAGTAAGCTCCATTGACTAGAACGAGACTTACTTCAGAGTAGACATACCTAGGATTGGGCTCTTAATCCTAGCAGAGATATATATCTGCACCCGTTTTCACATGTTAAGGGCAGGTGAAAAGGGATTCTACTTGTGTACAACATGCTGTTCAGCCTTGCCAGAGATCCTCCTCATCCTTCCCCCACAAGCATGCCCTCTGCCAACCAGCATTTGCAGCTCCTCTCCAGCAATGCACAGCAGTTGCTCAGGGCAGCAGAGAACATACAATTGCATGCCAAGTGCCTTCCCAAAGACACAGAGTATTCTGATACCTGAACTAAACCATATTTAATCGCTTGTTTGCAAACGTAGCTGTTTCTGTGTGCACCTAAGGACCCCTCTCCTGTAAGAATTCCTTTTTTGTTCTTACTCCCACAGTTGCTTAGAGTAATTTCACTACATGGAACTCATGTAAGCCATTTTTTGGAATCCATTCACTGCTTCCTCTCCTCAAAGTATTGCCACACTACATACTACACACTACAAGTGCACCTGTACAGTATTTTTCCCCCTGTGTTGAAAAAGTAGCTAGGAAGAAGGGGATGTGGAGATTGACAGCCCAATCCTATGCATGTCTATTCAGAAGTAAGTTCATCTTTAGGGGGGAAGCGCATAAAAATATTTTATTTCTCCAATAAAAAATAAATACATAAATAAATAAAAGATTAACAAGTTGTGAGTTCCTGCACCCTTTTTTTTTTTTTTTTTTTACAAAAAAAGCACTGGCTATTACTATGCAGTAGTAGTAACTACAACCCCACTTAATTGGCAGGATGCGCAGAGTTCCCAAGTGCTGATAGTGTTTTACTTCATGTGCACGCACTGGACTAGAGCAACAGATTCTGGATGGTCAGTGCTCCAAGTTTAACACATCATTGTGGAGCGGGGAAAAAATGTGGTTTATGTAAGATACAGAGGATGGTTCTTGGATGTGATGCATTGCTAAAAGGATTAGTATGCCAACCCCCCAAAGGGTCATGGAGGAAAGATGTTTGGCAGTAGATTCAGACAGGGAGTCATCAAGCACATTTTCTCAGTCACCTTTTCCTCAGATTAAATGTTGAAACCACTAAAGGCAACATAATGTAGGAAAAACAGCTGTCTTGACCTAGTTTATGGTGGTTACTTGATGTGATTTTGCTTGATCGTCAAAGGTGTATTATATATAGGATTTAGACAAGCTGTCTACTAAACAGCCAGTGCTTTGAGTAGGAGCTCAGAAAGAATGTGCTTACTAACCACTTGGTTATACCCATTTCCTGAAGCATATCGTGTCTCTCCTAGTTACTTTACTTTTCTTTGAATTTCCAACTTATCAGAATATTCAGTCTATATCTCACAGACCATGGAAGAAGAAAAAAGAGCTTACCCTCACATGAACTGTTCATTTTGTTGTTGCTGCTTGTTCTGTTTTCCTTTTAATTAACTTTGGCCCTTATTGCAAGACACTTCTTGCATGATTTGCTTTGGTCCCTCTTGCCCTCTACTTGTAGTACATGAGGCTGTTAGAATTCTACATGGTCAGAATCACTGACTCAGAATCTGGTAGCCGGTGCCTAATACTGAGAATCTCTTCTTCTGTTTGTAAGAAAAAGCACGTTTTTGTCCCTTGTGGTTCTTGTTAGATGGAGAGTATACAAAGGCTGAGAGTCTGGAAGGGGTTGGGACAAAGAGTCTGATGATAACAGTGCACTCAACGCAATCCTGTGAACTTCTTCTTCAGACTGCTGTCTACCTTGGCCTTAAAGATATATCAGTTAACAATAATTCCCTCTAATGCACGTTATCTGTTAAAACAGTCCAAATTTTTCCAGGATTTTGAGACTGGAATCAATTAGGATAATATGTACACATTTGGGAACTGTATGCTAATTACAAATTTCAAGTTTTCTGGTTGTAAAATGGAATCATTTAGGAGAAACCAGATCCTTGATTCTAATCAGAAATTAAAGCAAAAAAATGCATAAAGGATAGGATATAGAGGTACTTGTGAAACAGGGGATATACTAGCAATGTAATCCTATGCCTGTGTATTCATGAGTAAGCCCCATTGTGTTCAGTGGAGCTTACTCCCAAAAAAGTGTGCATAGGAAGGATTGCAGCCTAAGGGCAAAATCCTGAAGCACCCTTGGGTCAGAAAGCGCAGAGGAGGCGGGAGGGAAGTGTTCTGGGGTGGGGGAGGGCGGGCGGAGGCTGGTCCCTGGTGTGGGTGGGTGGGGAGTGGGAGGTGGGGCTGGGACCTGGTAGTTATGCCAGATCCCAACCCCCATTCCTGAGCAGTGCAGAGCGGCTGCAAGCTGCTCCACTCTGTTCAGACTTATGCCACCTCTGGAGGTGGTGGGTCTGAGGAGATCCATTGGGGCTGCAGTTCTTACCTGGGGGTAAGGGGAAGAGGTTCCCCTGAGCCACTTTGGGCCCCTATCTTGTGCTGAATACAGCGCAGGCCTCCAGGCCTGCCTGTTCCAGCACAAGATAGGATTGCACTGTAGTTGACTTTCAGTTTTTGTACTATGGCAGAACAGTCTAAGGCTGTGATCTTATACCGTAACATTTCTCTGGAAGCAAGTCCTATTGAATTTGTAAGGCCTTTGCTTCTGAACAGACATGCATAGGATTGTGTTGGAGGTAGTTTATGATGAGGAAGGTCATCATATATATACGTTCAGATTTAATTCAGCCTTTTGAGCTTGCTTAATAAAGTATCATGCAAAATATGAGTTTATTTAATGTTCACAATTTGGTAGCTTATCTTCCCTCCCCTGTTCAGGCATGCCTTTGTTGTTAATAAACAGCTGGTGGTGATAATGCAGTGGCACACTTAGAACAGTGCTACTAAATTGTGACCTGTATTCCTCTAATACTTGCAGTGCTCTCATCCAAATACAAATGTCAGTTAATGGAACTAACAGGCTAATGAGCTGAGCATGTCCGTATCTTGCATATATTAGTAAGCTCTGTTGCTTGTTTGTGGAGGAAAGGCAGTCTGGCTCTGGGGTTGGAACCTTGTTCCTTGAAGGAAGTTCTTATGTTGGAATGCATGAATGAAGGTAGCTGTGGAGAGAAAGTGAAGACAATGGGCCTTGTTTCTGGCAGCTGGGACATGCTGATGTGGCTATAATGACATAATGCAGCAGTTTCCTAAGGAATGTTTGCTATGAGAGCTCAAGGGAGTGGATTAGGAAATCTAAACTGTAAAACCTAAACTATAAAAAATCAGCATAGCCTTTTCTATTCTTTGGCCCATTATTTATTTCAGAATAAATGCATTTTGAAATGGGTTGCCATCGCCCAATAGCCTTCCTGCTCCTGTAGGCTGGTAGTGGTCATGATGTTCATTTTTAAACTCATATACTACACTCATTTTTACTTTGTTATTTATTTATTATATTTTTATCCCACCCCTTACAAAGCTCAGGACAGTGCACTTTGTTCCTCACCCCCATTTTATTCTCACAAGAATCTTGCAAGGAAAGTTAGGTTGAGAGTGATTGTGGGCTCAGCTACTGAGCTTACCTGGCTGACTTGAATTACTTGGATATAATTACTCAAGTTAGCTGCTACCATTCAGGTTATCATGTCAATGTGATCCTCATGGTATGTGGTTCAAAGTCCTACTAGGACCAGGGAGACCCTGCTCAGCTGTGAAGCTCACTTGGTGATCCTGGGCCACTCAACCTCTATCAGCCTAACCTACCTTACAGTGTTGTTGTGCGGATATATGGGAGGAGCCATGTACGCCACCGTGAACATCCTAAAGGGTGGAATCCACATGTAATAAATGAATAATAACAAGAAGGAGGAATAGAGAAAGATCCACTAAATTGTGGTTGCATTCACACCTGTAGTTTACTCCAATAGCAAATCACATCTGTTTATACTTCACTGTTTGCCATTTCAGCAGTTTGTCATTGCTCTTCCTTTCTGTTTGCAGGTTGAGAAAAAACATAGTGGATATGTGTAAAATAGGATGGAAGATTATACCTTGCAATATTTGCTATTCATTTTAAGATGGAGGATTATCCTTTTTAGAAGGAGGGTAGAACTTACTACAGATAGAACATACTGCCAAAACTATTCACAGTAGCCCTTGTCATATGTTCCCTGGGGTACAAATGAACATATGGAAGGGTTGGAGATGGGTTCATGCCTGCTGACCTGTCCATAAACTCCATACATTCAAGAATGTTTGAAGCCTACATGTATACATCTGAATGCATGCAGTGGTGTCACTAGGATTCACGTCACCTGGTGTGGGAGGCCTGTGTCACCCTATGCAGTGAGCGGGGCAACGCCCCAGGTGGTGGGCATGGTGATGTACCATCGCCCCACCCCCACTAGTTTTTGGGCTGTACCTTTTGTTAGAACACAGATATGTCAATGTAGTTTATTTCATTGCATTCTGCATGAAATTATGCATTGATTGATATACGTATAACATGATGGTCTGATTCCTCCAAATTCTGATTTTAGTGATTTTGAAAACTTGTAGAGTCACACACATGTACCCATGTCAACTTACTAACACCTTATTGCAGCAGTTCTCAAACGTTTAGCACTGGGACCCACTTTTTAGAATGACAATCTGTCCAGGACCCATTGGAAGTGATGTCATGGCCAGAAGTGACATCTTCAAGCAATTAAAATAAATAATTATAAATAATTAAATTAAAATAAAAGAAATAATTAAATAAGGGGGAGCCAATCCTGTTCCGCCAAGTGAATCTACGCTGAAGTAAGTCCTATTGTGGTCATTGGGGCTTACTCTCAGGAAAGTGTGGGTAGGATTGCAGCCTGTGAGCCCAATTCTATGCGTGTCTATTCTGAATTAAGTCCCATAGTGGTCAATGGGGCTACTCTCAATAAGTGTGGGTAGAATTGCAGCCTGTGAGCTCAAGCCTATGCATGTCTACTCAGAAGTAAGTCCCATAGTGGACGATGGAGCTTACTCTGTAGTCTGCCTGCAATAACAACCCCCCAAAAAGAAGCAGTGAGATTTCCAGCCCTCCCCAGTACCCAGTTTAAAGTTCTTCTGTTTCAGGCATATCAAGATAAAGACCCACCTGGCTTTGCAAGTGCAAAATAGAAAACTTTCCCCTTACCAGTTCAAGCCTCTTTTTTGTCCTTTTTGGGGGGGGGGGGAGGCTGCCTTTTGGAGCATTTGTTGCACTCCAGCTCCATCGGATTGGGACCATTCTGGTGACCTCACATTCCCCTTTGCCTGGCCTGACTACCAGCCAAGGCATGTCTGCCTACTCATGAGTAAACGCGACGTGAGGCTGCTTCACTTTCCATAGGGCTCAATAGACTGCAGCTGGGCGGGAGGCAGGGACCTCCTTCTCAGGTGTTTTTGAGAGGCTGCGTTCATTGGAACAGGACCATTCTGGCGTCGTTGGATTCCTCTCAGCCTGCCCTTTCCAACAGACTATGGCAAGTGAACGTACTCGTGAGTAAATGCGCAATACGGGTCACTTTCACTTTCCATAGGGATCCATTCATTTTTTCTTTCCGGTTTTTTGACCATAACGTTTGAAGGAAAGGAGCTATTTCAAATCTGTTTTTGCATTGCATCCCGCTGGGAATTCCACATCCAACTGTGTATGGCATGACGCGGTAGCTCCTAAAGCAGTGATTTTAGCGCGTCACCCCCTGGCGCGTCACCCCTCCAGCGTGTCACCCAGTGTGGCCTGCACCCCCCGCACCCCCCTAGCGATGCCACTGAATGCATGTAGACCAACCATTTTCAACCACAGTGCCATGGCACATAGGTGTGCCACAAATGGTCCCCAGGTGTGCCACAGAAATTTGGGAAAGGGTCATTCATTAGTAGGGCCACTGGGGGATGTGAGCCCCCCATGGGCAGCATAGTGCGCCTTGTCAATGGTCCAAAAACCAGTGGTGTGCCTTGACCATTTTAGTGCCCTGCCAGTGTTCCATGAGATGAAAAAGGTTGAAAATCACTGATGTAGACTGTTGTATGCATGATTCAAACCCCTTTATATTCCTCACTATTTTGGTTGCATCAACATTGGCAAGCATTCCTTAGCCCTTGTCAAACAGATTATTCAGACAGAAACAAGAAACTTAGCTCAGACTGCAATCCTAAATGCATTTACCTGGAAGTACTTTCCATTAAACTCAGTGGGGCTTACTTCTGAGTAGACATGCCTCAGCTTGCACTGTATATTGGCCTTAATTTTCATAATGTATTATAGACCGTAAATTTGACTGCCTTGGTTGCTAAATTTGGGGCAATTTTGTGTTTGTTTAGTGGGGAGGAGGGCTTGTCAGCACAGGTATTTTTGTGATACCTTTTATTTAGGTTTTGTCTTTTGCGGGCTGTATGTGCTCACTAGAACCTCTGAAAACCAAGACTTCATTTTTCTGAATCTAAAAGTAAATGAGCTATTTTATTTGCTAAGGGTGCAATCCTAACTTGCACTGGAACAGGCAGGCCAGTGGGCTTGCGCTGTATCCAGCACAGGTTTGGGGCTGTCTGAGGCTTTGCCCAAGGCAGGGTGTGCAATGTCACAATGTCATAATCATTTCACAGCTGAACTACTTCTGGGTGCTACACTTCTCAGCTGCTTGCCAGACACTGGTGGGCCCAGGCCTGCCGCTGACAGCAGCACTCACTGCTTGGCACTGTAAGGGGGGTGTTGCACAGTGGGGAGGGACTGTTATGCGGTGAGGAGGGACACCCGCCGTGGGGGGAAAACGGTGGAATAATTCTGACTGCAGAGATCTGAAAAAGTGTCAAGAGAATCTCTTGATGGGTTGTGCCCAAGTGATTGATTGGCAGTTCTTTGACCCAAAATCTGCACAGTCAGGAGGATGTGGACGCTCTTCAGTATCTGAGGCTCTTATTTATTTATGAGCCTGAAACTGCAGGTGTGTTCTACTAATGGAAAGTTTTTTCCCCTGACTAATTGCTGAGCCACTGACAATCCTAAATGTTAGTGCCAAGTGCTGCAACACCGTAGAAATGGATTATAAGAGAAAAGGATCATATTTAGCTCTTCATTTTAGGGCTGTTGGAAATACTGGGCATAGGAGTGCTTTCATAAATCATTCCCATGACTAAAATTGTAAATGTAAAGGATGTTTACATGTGTCAGTTGCAGACCTTCCATTATGTCTGATGGGGCAAATGCCCGGGTGCAAACCTGTAGGACCGTGTGGAAGCCTGTCTGAGGTTCCCAACGGGGTTGGAATATTATAGCGTTGGGGAAGCTTCAGGGAATTTCCCCAACGCAGGCTTGGGTCGCACAAGGCTCCATGAGCCTCAGGTGAGTGGGGGGGGGGGCAGATTTCCACGGGGGGAGGGCAGCAACAGCCCGCAGGGGCACCATCGCGGACCTTTGCCTCAGCACTGGGAAGGTCCACCACTGATACAGTTCTGCTTGTAAATCAAGCATGGTAAACCACCACCACCAGAAGGTACTAGCCCATCTGTTAGTACAAGGGTGTTCAAAGTTTTTGGCAAGAGGGCCACATCATCTTTCTGACACTGTTCCAGGGGCCGGGGGGAAAAAAGGAATTAATTTAAATTTAAAATTTGAATAAATTTACATAAGTTTACATAAATGAATATATTAAAGATGAACTTATATGAATGAATGAAGGTCTTGCAATAGCTCAAGGCCTATAAAAGGCCTTGCACAATGCAAGGCTGGCCTTTCCTTTGCTGCTGCTGCTGCTACTACATCACGGACGTGAAACAGCAAGCAGTGGAGGGAGCCCTCATCCCACAGCTCTCACGAGGGGTCAAACAGTTGCATCGGGCCAGTGCGGGCTCCAGCAAGTCTCCAGAGGGCCAAAGGTTCATTGGAGACTGGGGGCTCCCTGAGCGCCACATTGGGAGTCCTCAAGGGCTGCAAGTGGCCCCAGGGCCGGGGTTTGGGCACCCCTGTGTTAGCAGATTATGTGTAGATCATTTATGTTCATGAGTAGATTGTGGCCAGGATCCAAACCACCATACAAACAGTTCTGCTGCCTGAGAGTTTTCAGATTATGTTACTTGACTATCTTTTTTGTTTGGCAAACCACTTCTGAAACTGAAAGACATTTCAAAGCCATTTGTGACATTGCATGGGGCATCTGTTGTATAAAGTGAGGGCAAAACCGAAATCCTGATGGATACATATAAGCTTTTGGGTGCACCTGTAGCAGCTCTGGGCTCCATTGATTTTAGTAATGGGTGTGACTGGAGGCAGTACTCCCATGAATGAAAAACAGAACATGGAAATCATCCCTTGCATGGAGTAGGATTTACTACCTTGGGAGATTCTGAAATTAGTGCTGTATTCTGAAAAGCAAAAACATTACCAAAACATGTTATTCCACATACAGTACTGTACAAAACGCTTTGTAATCTCCTGTGAGAACCTTATATTAAAGATCTGTTTAGCACGGGGAGATTAGAATCAGAAGAACATTATAATTGGAGAGACAGGAAACAAAAAGCAGGTGAATTCTCTATCACTTGGAATGGCCACCTGATGGAAGACATTAGTAATCTGTGTATGGAGAATGTTGACTCATGAGTCCTAATTGTTCTAATTCTGGCATCCAACTTTAATTGCAGTAAGAAAATGTCAGGAAATGTTCCCTCTCCAGTTGAATACAGCTTTCACCTTGGAAGATGTTTTTGATGATGTTCTTTGTGTTGCCCTGAATTCGGGGCCCTGCTGGCAGGAGACAGGAGAAATTCTTGGCATGAGGAGATACTGATCTGATTAGGGGGAAGACGTTCAGGCAGGAATTGCATACAGCAAATTGAAAATAAAGGTGATGCCCCTTAAAGTTAATGGACTCTTGGCTGTGAATTTTCTGTGGGAATATAAATGAGGATGGAATGTAATGCTACGGGTGTAAGATCAGCACAATATGATCTATCTATCTCGTATCTTTCAATGCTATCTCATTGCTATCTTTCAATGCTATCTATCTCTCAATGCTATCTTTCAATGCTATCTATCAGCTTCCTCTCCCAGAGCCCTTGATCCCTTGCACAGGTCTATTTAAAGCAGAAGAAGGCAACGTATTCTTTTTCCTATTCTAGTTCCATTACTGCTGCTGCTGCTACTACTACTACAAATAAGTATATACCACTTTTCAGCAAAAAAGTTCACAAAGTGGTTTACAGTTGGGCAGCCCAATCCTAACATACCGTGGAGCAGGCAGACCAGCTGGCCTACGCTGTATCCAGAGCAGGGCTGAGCAGGGTTGCAGCGCAACTCAGAGTAAGGGGAATACATTCCCCTTACCCTGTGCTAAGCAGCAGCAGCCCCAATGGGGCTACTTGGATCTGCATCACCTAAGGAGGTGGCACAGATCTGAGCAGCCCAGTGTAAGGCTGGGCCACCTGGGAGGAGGGTTAGGATCCAGCATAATGTTAGCTCTCTGACTATGCTGAGTCAGAAGCAAGCTAACCATTTTGGTTTATGGCTAGTTGCAGGCAGCTGAGTCACTCTGCACCTGTGCCTGCCACACTCTGGGTTAAACTGAGCCAACTCTGATTGGGTATTCAGAATACTTAAGCCTTGGTCTGCTGATACACAAATGCAGTAGTAGGTGTGCAAACCGAGATACTGCTGCCCGTGACTGTGTTGAACTGAGTTTATGCTGTGACTGACCTTGGACTGATAAACTGACTGGAAACTGATTCGGATAAGGTAAACTGGACTGCTGTGATCTTTCGTGTATGACTTGGACCGTGTTGTGACTATTCTTCTTGCTATAATACAACTGCTGAAAGTTAAAAGGACTCTGCTGTGTATGCCATTTTTCTTTGCATTCTGCCTTGAAACTGGGACATACCCAAAGGTCCCCTTGCAAACCTTAACACATAAGTGCCAGATCCTGGCTCCACCGCCCTCCAGGTCCTGGTCTTTCTACCGTCCCGCCTGCTGCCCACCCTCCCCCTGTCCCAGAATGCCCCTATTCCGCCCTCCCTCCACCATCCCCAGACCCCTTTGTTGACCCGACTGAGCCAGCACAAACTCACTGGTCTTCTGGTACGATGGCGCTGGATTTGGTCTCCCAACCAAATCCTTTTGCTGGCCCAAGAGCGCATCTGGATTGCACTCAAAGTCAAATAACTTAGGGCGCAATCCTAACCCACTTTCTAACACCAACGTAAGGACAAAGCAGCTCTGAGGTAAGGGAACAAACATTTCCTTACTTTGAGGAGGCCCCCGTGAGTGCCACCCAACTGCAGAATGTGGCACACATCCTGGCACCACTATGCCAGTGCTGCAAAGTTGGGTAGGATTTGGGCCTTAATGGCTCCCTGTTCCAAACGGGCTCATAATCTAAAAAGATGCAGAAGAAAACCAGTAACATCCACTAGTTAAAACACTGTGCTGGACTGATGAGGGACATTTACTCTTTCCCTTCCTAATGTAAGAGAAGCACCACTTGAAAAAAGTGCCTCTTTGCCCAGTTAGCAGCATTATCATTTAATGCTGCTTTTCCTACGACTAATCTGTTATGCTTTCCCTGAGAATCCTCCCCTTTGCCAGCTGAGTACTCCTTCTCTAATGTGGTTAAGTGTACAACTTTTTAAAAGATGAGGTAGAGGAGGAATGGCAGCATTTCTGTATTCCCCATCACTACTGTCACCCACAACAAAGCTGTTCCCCAATCATTATGTGTGGAGTGAATATTGTTGAGGTAGTACTTAGTAATTCCGGCTTGCTGAACACTCTCTCAAATAGTGCTGACCTGATTGTCTGGATAACCAGTTGATTCAAATGCTCTTGTTTTTTCTTCAAAGAAGATGGCTATTAATCATGATACAGGCTTACTGTGGGTTGTAGAGTTAAAGACCTATCCTGAGACAGGATGCCATCTGCCTAAAGCATTCCCAATGGACAGGAGTTCAAGTTTTCTGCAAAACTTGCAGTGGTAAAAAAGGATTCTATGGTAACTCTACACAGCTTGTCCTAAGGTTTAATTGCTTGTTTAGCAGTGTTCCAAATGAGTTCACAAAAACAACCGGTTCCCCACAGGCAATCCTACTAGCCTTTCTGCCTGTCCACGCATAACTACGTTAGACATCTGCAGTATGTCAGCAACCTGAAAGACAAAAGGACAAATCCTTTTCCCGCTTGAAAAAGCTTTCCTGCCTGTTTAACTGGAGATACTTACCTGCCATGGGTGACCAGGTGAGTATTTATTTACAAACCAGCAGTGATGTAGCTAAGAGGGGCCCAGGGGGCAATTGCTCCAGGTGCCACACTCGGAAGGGGTGTCGGGGGATACCTTTCTGAGGCCCAGGGAGGGCATGTGCAACCTCCCCAAGCTTTGGAATACCATACAAGGTCTGTCAGATGCATTAGAAATGCACTTCTGGTTTTCGCTAAATAAGAAGTGCTTCTGGGAGTGGCGTTAAACAGTCCTTTGCCCCAGATGTTAGATGCTGTAGCTATGCCACTACAAACCAGTTTTGTTACAAAGTTTTGTTCCCCCTTTCTATCAATATTTAGCCTGATTTTATGCTCTTTTTTTCAATTTGAACCCATCAGTTCATTCCTCTGTGAAAAAGAACAATTGTTCTTGTTCTCTTTATTGGCAAGCATCTAAGAGCAGGACAACACGTTAACTGTGAATGTTCCAAATCTGGACTGGATGTGCTAATGTAGAAGCAGGGGAGCATTTGAAAGAGGAATAATGGGTTAGAGAAGGGGGATTGTAGGTCTTCCCCTTCCTGCTGATTGACCTCTGCAAAGCTCTTGTGCTGGCTGTCCACCCCTCGCCCCCTAGTCAGGCCTTTTTCTGGTCTTGCAGTGTGGTTAGAGGAAATGTGGGTTAAAAAGAGTTGGGGGACATTTGTATGGGATAATTGGTGAGCTGTGGAAAGGTGGAGCACCCACTCTTGCCTGCTTATTCTCTCTTGACAATGCTCCCCCAGCCCCTACATTGTACTATGAGATAGACATGGGGTAGTTTTGACCTTGTCTCATATGCTTGGCCTTCTGTATCTTTTACCATCCACCTCACTCCCTCCTCGCTGAATCCTGTACTGTTTGTCACTGTCCATGAATCAGAAAGCATGAAGGGATATTTCTTAGGTATCTTTGAAGCAAATTGATAGGCAGCTCCCAAGGAAGACGTGATTTGGAAGAGCACACATGAGAATGAATAAGAACTGCTCTGCACGATTGGCTGCTCCCCAAAGGACTATTGTTGTTTCTGCCCAGTCACCTACAGAGACAAAGTGCAGAAATACTACAGTGAGTGCAAAAGGATTATGGGGAGTAGGAACAAGGCCAAGCAGAAATGTTAACAGGTTGCTGGAGGGTAAACCAACATAGAAAAGGAGTGAGGCATGTTGGGATTTGCAATGAGAGAGATTCTTTTTAGCTTCCTGGAGCGTACGGATGCTGCACTCTGAGTCCAAGACATAATCTGAGTTCCTTTACTAAGGTTACAGTCCTGGACACACGTACCTGGGAGTAAGATAAGAAGAGCCCTGCTGGATCAGGCCCATTGCCCATCTAGTCAAGTTTCCTGTATCTCACAGTGGCCCACCACATGCCTCAGGGAGCACACACAAGACCACAAGATTCTTGCATCTCACTGCCACCTCCCTGCATCTTGCATTCTATTTATGCTCACACCCCCAGCGAAGATACCAGATTGCAATTGGGTTTAACTTGTGCTACTTTCAGTTCAGTAGACCTTTATTGGCATAAAATACAGAGAAAGAACAAAACAAAACAAAAATATACAAAGACACCACAACATAGACATCAGTCTTTTCCTCACATACTGCCCAGAGTTCCAGAGCTCTGCCTGGCAATTACCCCAGATAAAAAGGCAGCGACCCTATCAAGGGTCTCAGAGTCAGATGTGGAAAGGAGAGACTGAAGCATGATTGAGTCCTCCCAGCCCTGCATCCTAGTTAGCAAAGGGCCTAGATATTTCTTGCGTGAGACATCATGAAGTGGGCAGTAGAAAAGGGTATGTGTTATGGTCTCAATACAATCCCTACCACACTTGCATTTCCTCTCCGAGTCTTGTGCTACTTTATTAAACACAGTGACCAATTTTTAATGCAAGAAACCTACTGAATGTACCTTCCCTCCCTCTCCAGTTTGGGGTAGGCAAAAAAACTGCCATCCACGGCCAATTCAGATGACAGAAAAAGTTCCTAACTAGCCCTCATAATGAGCAACCAGCTAATCTCAGACTGTACATACCCATCATACCTTGCAAGTTTTAATAATAATACATAATAATAATACAAGTATTTCTATACCGCCTTTCTTGGTCCTCAGATTTCTCCTTAGACTTTATTCAAGGCGGTTTACATAGGCAGGCAATTTTTAAATCCCCGTAGGGATTTTTACAATTTGAAAGAAGGTTTCTATCTTTCAAGAAACCACAACATTCAGGTGTTTCTTTCTTGATCTGGCCGCACATTCTGGCCTCCATCCTCCCACTCTCAGAGCAGATGGAATAGCTCGGCTCAGCTTGTCAGCTGTTTCAAGGTCGCACGGTGCCGGTGGCCTCGAACTGGCGACCTTCGGATGTTATCTTCAGGCAAATGGAGGCTCAACCCTCTAGACCAGACCTCCTGCCCAGAGTTTTCCTCCAGAAATCTGTCCAATCCTGCTTTAAAGGCATCTAGGCTGGATGCCATAACCACATCCTGTGGCAAGGAGTTCCATAGACTAATTACATGCTGGGTAAATAAATATTTTGTCTCCATGGTGTCTTCCTATCCTACCCCACACATCTTGCTCCACTCATTGTGGGAGCAAACCCCACTGAAGCCAGTGAGACTGATTCTTCTGCGTAGACATGCACAGGACTGCACTGCTAGGGCTTGGGCAGCTCAATCCTAACCCGTGCTGGCATGGAGAGGCTGGCTGGCCTGCCCCATAGCCAGCACGGTGTTGGGATTGGAAACTGCTCAGCCCAGAGCAAGGGGAATCGTTTCCCCTTACCCTGGGTAAGGCTGTAGCAGCCTCAATGGGGCTATGGATATGTGCCACCTTAAGAGCTGCTTTGGGTTGCCTGGGAGCAGGGACAGGATCTGGTATAAGTGCCGGATCCTGCCCCCCCCCCACTCACTAGCCACCTATCCACTGGCCCACCCTCCCCCGCTCTCCAGCCACCTATCCACGGGCCTACCCTCCCCCTTTCCCGAAACATCTCCTCCCTGCACTTCTCAGACTCCTCAGACCTCCACGCTGGCCTGACTCAGCTGGCATGGGCTTACCTCTTGTTCTGGCTGAGAGGAGCTTGCATCAGCCTTCGGAGGCTGGAGCATGTCCATGTGCCGGCCTCCCTCCTCGAATGGTGCTGTGAAAGTGCTTTTGCAACACCATTGGGCTGGGACAAGGGACTTGCGCCGGACCATCCCAGGGACTGGATTGCACCCCAATCATGTAACGTTTGCAACATGGGAGCCACTGGGTGCAGCTCCTTCCCACATTGCAAAGGTAACATCAGAGGAACCGGGAAACCTGGGAAGAGCCCTTGCTGCACACTTCTTCACACCAGCATCCTCTCTTCTGGAAACTGTCCGTGCCAGTGTAGGAAGAAACCATGGCATGGGCTCTAGCCACATTGCTACAGCTTTGGACTTTATTGATCAGGAAGGAGTGTGAGAAGTGGCCCTAAGTCCTAGTAAGCTAGTGTTGTTGGAAAGTCATGATGTTTCTTTTCCTTTTTGTCTTTTTTTTCATTTTGTTCATTAATACCAGAAAGCCACCATTCTTTGACAGGGTTCTTTTCCTTCTGTGAACCTCCTTCTTTGTTGTTGTCTTTTAGCATTTCCATATCTTCTCGTTCTCTAGAATGAAGTTTTTGTATGATGAAAATAGTTTATCCATGAGAAAATGCGGGAAAAGTGTAATGCAATGCAGAAGCACCTAGGAAGTTAAATCATCTTATTGTTGGCATCTTTCAGTCTTGGAAGACTATGGTATCGCGCTCTGAATAGTGTTCTGGAACAGAGTGTCCTCTCCAGTGCGCGAAACCTGGGTAAAGTAGGTATGGAGGATAGGCTGTTACCCATGCAGCAAATCCCCCCTCTCCACGTCGCTGAAATGGCCCAATGGAAAGGCAGAGGCCAATACGGTTGGTTCCAGCGACGTCGCAGGAGTTGCCAGAACGTGACTGTGTTCAGCCATGAACTGCCTCAGGGACTCCGGCTCCAGATTTTGCCTCGAGGTTGACTCCTGAAGCCTTTCCCATAACTGGATGTAGCCACAAGGCAGTGGAGGTTTGGGATCAGAGTTTTCCTTCTCTCAGATGAGCTGCCTTCCCAGGCTAAGGAGTCCCATCTACCCGGTGGCTGTTTAGTCACCTCTTACGACAAGTACAGCCAAACTGAGGGCCTATTCTTATCCCCAGCCCTCAGGGGAAATCATCTTAAATCATCTTAAGTGTAATATAACATCATTTATTTAATGTATAGGTATATAGGAAAAACCCATGTGACATTAAAATAGAAAAATAAATGCCATAGCATCCAACATTTAAATGGCAATAAGAATCTATGCTAATTGATTAAAATAATATAAAAGTGATATATATTAAATGTTTCTCAAGAAGACCAGTAGAGCATCCTGGGGCAATTAAAAAATTGCTTTGGGAGATCAAGACCAGTTTGGATGATAATTTCATTGCCTGGCTGGCTCTACAGAGGCATGTACTTTTGTTCATTTCTGTAAACAAATGAGTGTGTGTGTATTTCTCTGAACTGCCCTTCTATATGTGCTGCAAAGCCTAAATAACTTTTAAAATCACTTTTAAAGTTAAAGCAAGTAGATTTTAAAGAACCACCCTTCCATTTGATTAAGAAAACTAGCCCACAACATACTCAAACACAAGTGGAAGGGTGTATGCATGCCATTAGCTTTCACATCTTTAAACGTGTGGGGTCAGTTCAGCAAAAGTATCATCTGAACTGGTTCCTAGTTTTGAGTCAGTCATGAAATGTAAAGTTGCCTTGGGTTAATGGAGTGATGTTGGGGAAGACAGCAGCTTGCTGTCAAGGTTCCACAAAAAGGACACCATAAAAGAGCTCCCTCATGCTATGTATTTTTTTTTTTAAAGCCTAAAACTCTTTAAGAATGAAACAGAGAAGTGCTGTTAAAGGCAGAAGTATCTATGCTGCCTGCTTTAGGTGAAAACACCTGCAACAGAATGTGAATCATTGGAGAATTTCTCTGAGGGGCATTTGAAATGCCACTGAAAAATGAACAAATTGGTAATTATAATGCCCCTTAGCTTAGGCAGGCTATGAGGTCTTTTTTCTAAAATATTTGTGGGGTGTCAGGACTGAGTAAGATCAGATATCATTGCCTTGTTAAGCACACTTCAAAAAGCATTTGAAAACTTAACAGCGCGCATCACCAAGGTGGAAAAACTAATCACATGGTTGATTGAGAAAAGAAGAGAGCATCTTCTGAAAAGAACTTAAAAATCTCTTCTGAAAAAAAATATCTAGAGACATATAATAATTGTGAAATATCTGCATTTTCTTGACAAGGAAGCTCTATTAAGAAAGAGCAGAAATAGTCCAAGCTTGAAGAGAATCACATTTCAGTATTTCAGGATCTCTGTGGAAATGCTGAATAAGCGTAAAATGATGACACCTATAACCAACAGCAGAGTCCTTATAGCTGAAGAAGTATGGGAATGGGCAGTGAGGGTTCCCCTTCAAACTTATATACTATATAACTGAAAAAGCAGCTAGAGAAGATCTGAGAGCTTAAGAGAAAGGTATTTGCTACTTATCACGGAAAATCTTCAGTCTAGAGAAAATATGGAAGACGGAAGTACACAGGAGGAAAACACCTGTGTTGAAGAATGGCAGCTTTCTGGTATTAACAAACAAAATGAAAAAAGAGACAAAAAAGGAAACCAAACACAGGTAGTGTCTTCCCAACATGAAGAAGATCATGATCAGCCTTCAGATAGTGGTGGTAGTCTTAGCAGAGTAATGGTAGTACTTTAGACACCTAAAGAATGATAATACATTTTAAGAATTTTCTACTGCAATGCTAGCTCTTGGTTGCTCCTAGTTCCCTGACTGTGCAGGCCATCTGTTGGTGAGGGGCATATCAGGGCAGGAACAGGGATGGATCACTGTGGCAGCAGCGTTTACTCCATCTCTCGAACCCCTGTCACAGGCTGGACATGCTCCTAGGAGACCTCAGAGCTACACCAGCAAAAGAGCTGGCGTAAATCTGAGGAGACCTCAGGACAAGTGGCTGCCAGGAAGGTAAGGTAATTATTTCACTTTTTAATCTCTCTTGACAGGCCTAGCCCCAGACGGCACACTGGATGCAGGGGATATTGCCCTGGTGACCCTGCATCCAGCACACCATCGCTGGATAGGATAAGGCCCTAAATGATTGTAGATACCACATGTTGCACTGGATGTTAAAGTCTGGGAAATGAGAGTGTCTTCATCTCCATATCCTTTCCTTCTGAGAGCAATGACCAAGGAGGTCAGTAATGAGGCAAAAGGAAGGTGGTTTCTGACAAATAAGAGGATCAAGAGACCCAAGTTAGAGTGTATGAGAAAATAGGTATGCCTTCCGGAACAAAATATTAAACTAATGGATTGAGAAGCATCTCAATCCTAGTTTCTCAATTCATTTGCATTAACCCAAAGGACGACTATTTCAGAGTTATAACTTCCAGGTACTTCATCTGAAAGGTTTTTACACATTTATAGTTATGAAAAAGTAAATGTTGGAAATGTTCTGATGCCTATCTGATGGTCTTGACTAGCAATTCTGGACTTCTTCAAAAAAAAAAAACAGCTGTAAGAATGTTAGAACTTAAGAAGAGCCCCACTGGATCAGGCCAAGGGCCCATCTAGTCCAGCTTCCTGTATCTCACAGTGGCCCACCAAATGCCCTAGGGAGCACACAAGACAACAGACACAACCTGGTGCCCTCCCCTGCATCTGGCAATCAGAGGCAGCTTGCCTCTAAAACCAACAGCTTACACATACCTACTATGACTTGTAACCCATAATGAACTTTTCCTCCAGAAATTTGTCCAATCCCCTCTTAAAGGCATCCAGGCAAGATGCCATCACTACATACTGTGGCAAGGAGTTCCACAAACTAATTACACACTGGGTAAAGAAATATTTTCTTCTGTTGTAACTCTCCCAACACTCAACTTTTATGGATGTCTTCTGGTTCTGGTGTTATGTGAGAGGGAAAAGAGCATCCCTCTATCCACTCTGTCCATCCCCTGCATGATTTCTGTGATCAACCCAGAAGTAACTGGGAATGATATCATCGCCAGTTCCTTCTGGTGGTACTTTGAATAGGTGGACCATGTGAAGTGGTACAGCAGAGGACAAATGTTTGAGAAACACTGCCTTACCTCTTGCAGGCCTCCTGATGCTCCCCCCCAACCATAGCATGCAGCATGTACCTCCTTGGTGTGGCTGCATGCTTCAGCATGGCAGGGAATAATATTGGGCAGTTAGTGAATATGATCATTAGCCAGAAGTTAAACATGAACTGTATATAATAAACATATATAGAAGAATAGAAGGGTAGGCAAGGTAATTAATGAGATTGATACTATTTCTGTTCTTGTGCTGAAGTCCTTTTTGTGATAAATAAATAGGATTTGGGTTTGGTTTTGTTTTTTTAAGTTGCCCTAGAGCTGATCTGTGTGTGACAAATGTGTTGGGTCACCCAGAGCAATCTCTGTAACCATGACAACATGGTTCCCTAACTGTTGCCGTTTCATTCCATTGTGACTTTCTGGCTTGCTTCCCACTTCTCATTTTCTTATTGTGTACTTATCTGCCCTTCTTACTCTTTGTGACACAATTTGACTAACTGCTTTGACAAAAGACTAGCTGAACAAACCCTGTGGAATAAATAATGTATTTATACTTAGGGTATCTATATGGCATGTGCAAGAAAGTGCTAAATACATTTATTTTACCAGAGAAACACAGCGACACCCAAGGTCATCTAGCCTCTTGCAAGAGGAGTGTCTTTTAGGAGATCCAGCTTCTTTCTTTGCTATAGTTTTAATAAACGGTTCAGTAAATTGCAATGCCTGTTTACTTATCGGTCCTTGTTTTTGAAAGTACAATGGTGACCTTAATGGCTTTCAGTAGTTGGTTTCCTAATGAAAGCAAAACAGAATCTTTTTTTATTTCCATATTGGTTTATCTGTTCTTGAATTACCGTAAATTGTTTTATCTACTTATACTATTATTAGTAGCTGGGACACTAGTAGCTAAACACTATTAGCCTGGGAAGGCAGCTCATCTGAGAGAAGGAAAACTCTGATCCCAAACCTCCACTGCCTTGTGGCTACATCCAATTATGGAAAAGGCTTCAGGAGTCAACCTGGAGGCAAAATCCAGAGCTGGAGTCCCTGAGGCAGTTCATGGCTGAACACAGTCACGTTCTGGCAACTCCTGCGATGCCGCTGGAACCAACTGTACTGGCTTCTGCCTTTCCATTGGACCATTTCAGCGACATGGAGAGGGGGGATTTGCTGCATGGGAAACAGTCTGTCCTCCATATCTACCTTACCCAGGCTTCGCGCACTGGAGAGGACCACTATTCAGAGCGCGATACCATAGTCTTCCGAGACTGAAGTATGCCAACTATTATTAAAGGGGAAAAATCAATAAAAAATTAGGGTGTCTACAAGAAGCCTATCCACCAGTTGATTGACTCACCCAGTATGGTAGCCTCAACCTTATATTATGAACAGACAGACAAAAGCTCATGAATGTAGAGAAAAAGTTGATCCCTAAAATTCAATTAGTTGTTCTGATCATCTTGAAAAAGGAAATATTTCATGCAAGATTTTTTCCCAAATTTCCAGGTTGGTAATATCCATTTCAAAGCTTTCTTCTTTTAAAAAAGAAAACTCACATTTTTATAGAGTGTTTGGAGGGTGGATGATTAGAATTACACCTCTATGTTGAACTACATCCTGTAAATGGAGATGAATGGCAGCAGCATCCCTGTTAACTTCCATTTTTTCTATCCCATTACATCTTTGTGGGTTGTTCATGTGTGTGCCTGTACATGGAGGTGTGTGCACTCACCCTGGGTGTGTATGAACTAATGGACTGATTTAAAGAAGCAGCCTTTAAAAAATGAAGGGTTAATCCCTCTTGCCTTCCTTACTCTTACTCAGTTCTGGAAAAAAAAATATTTTCTTTCCTCAGCTGGCACACATCTTCTTCCCTATTTATGCCTCTTCCAGCTCCTGCAGTTTTATTGCTCAAGGGGTTCTTTAAATCTTGCTGCTGGATCCTGGACTCCCTAATCCACTTAACTCAACCCCAGCAGATTAAATTGGATGCCATATGGTGGGAGGAAGTTGATGTAATCCTCAGGGATACAGGGAGACCCTGCGCTTTGCTACCTGAAGTGAGGCAGCATAGATGCTTCCGTGCTGGAACCTGTCATAAGCAGCCAGATCAAATTGTGCAGCGTAAAATGTGTAGCAGCTCAATCAACTATAGAAACGTAGGGGAGAAAAAGGAGATTTCAGTTTCCAGCGAAGGAGGGAATGAATATGAAAGGTTCTTTTTGGCATAGTGCCATTTTCCTCTTCCAGTTCTACCTATGCTTCATCACACTTTCAGTCTCCTTGGGGGCATTTTGGAAATTGGAGCTGCCCCTGTGAAGTCTCTCTAGTGTACAGGAAATGGAACTCTTCCTTAATCAAACCCATCCAGGGAATGGAGCTGCCAGACCTGGTCATTCTGCATCTTTATGATTATTAGAATTAAGAGCTTGTCAGTTCTCAAAGATCACCCTAGGGGACAGTATTCAGAGCTGAAGATCATACTCCCAAGGAAGAATCAACAACATATTTAAGTGGTAGCCTATATAGGAATAAAGCAAAAGGCCTAGACGAGGTTCCAGATGTAATATGATGCCTTCCACATACTTCCCAGCAGGTTTTGAGCAGTAAAAGAAAATTCAGCAAAACCAAATCTGATTACTAATAGTTTTTTACACACTGTTATGTCTTTTCACTGCAATGTAGGACATGGTCACCATTCTTTAACCTTTCCCCCTCCCCGCCTCTCAGGCTAGCATGTTTAAAGTGTATTATTGGTGGAATCCATTAAAAAACCCTTCTCAAAAATGAACCACGTGGTGCATGCAATTCCATGAGTGCTAATTACACACCAGGGATTTGGAATGCAAACCTCTTCATTCTGTTCTGAAGTCTGAGGCCTACAAGAGTGGGGAATGGGGAAAGTGGGTGGGGGGAGGGAATCTCTTGGTCTCTACCTTCTGTTATAGCAACTAGTTCCAAACAATAGCTACCCAGAAGCATTCCTTATTAAAACCCAAGACAACCAAGAGGAGAAGCAAGGATTCAATTAGCACCTTCATGGCAGTGTTGCCCCCTTCTGCTTCCCTCCACGGCCGGATAATTAAGGCTGTTTACCCTACAGCTGTGGTATCCCAGAGTGGTCTGCTCACTCCTGAAATGGGCAGGTACCCAGCTGACTCTCTTGACCAGCTGCCAATATTCAGTAGCCTTCTGACAAGTTTGCAGACAAAAAGATAATCAGACAGCTAGTAAAAGAGGCAACTGTGGAGACTCTGGTTGGAAGAGACAGCTTCATCACCTTCAGTGGAAAGGATCCAGAACCCTATCGGGAGCACAAGGCAGATGAGATGCAGAGGGTTAATGAGTTCCTATAAATAGCTGTAAACCCCACATTCTCAACTGCTTTGTAAGCTGCAAGTCTGACCCTGTAAGACACTATACATAGTTCCTATTGACTAGAACTGGCTGGATTTATTCAGCATCTTTGAATGTCAGTTAGGAATTGCTGCAGGAGACTGTAATTTTAATCAGACTGAGAGAAGAGCAAGGCACAGTTTCTGGGTTGTGCCTGTACAACTCCATATTGCTTTGGTGCCAGTTCTCTTCCACAGATAGAAACCCCAGAAGCTGTGGCTGCTTCAAAATGCTTCTCTTTGCTGCCTGATTGATACTAGGAGGCAAGAGCACTTTCAGCAGGTTTTACAACAATTGCACTGATCACCACTGTGCTTCCAGGCTGAGTTAAAGATGCTGGCAGGGCTGGCCTGTCCATGAGGCCAACTGAAGCAGGTGCCTCAGGCAGCAGGTTGGTGAAGGGCACCCATCTCTGCCTGCCAAGTTGCATCCACCACTACCACTGCCTGAATTGGAAGAGGGGAACAGAGAGGAGGAGGAAATATAGAGGGGAGTGAGCAAGAACATTGGAGAGTGGCAGGAGCAGAGGCTGGCATATTATTGGTAAGAGGGGCAGCAATTGGCATGACACCTCTGGTGGCAGGAAGTCTTGGGCTGGCCATGGGTACTGGTGCTTACTTTTAAATTCCTTCCCAGCATAAGGTCCTTATAAATTTGAGATTGCCTCTCTCTAGTGAGCACCTCTAGCAGTTGTATTTTATTTCTCACATTTATATACTCCCCTTCCTCCCACTCTTTTTATCCTTATAAGTGCTGTACGGTTACACTGTGAGAGACTGACTGGCCCAATGTTGTCCGGTTAGCTTTAAGGCTAACTGGGGCACTGAACTGAAGTTTTCCTGGTCCTATTCTAGCTGCTACACCACACAAGAGCCTTTGCTTCAAGAAGTTAAGAACATCAGCCGTAAGGAGCAGAACCTTTCCATTTGCCCAAGGTACTGTAATGGGTGAGGTACTGATACTCGTCCTAGAAAGGCCTTCCGTAGAGATTGCAAAACATACTTAGGGCAGAAGGCGTATGGCTACTGTTTCTGCTGCTGCATACGATGGCTTATATTGTTTTATTAATGCACACATTTCACATGTTTTTGAACGTCATTGCTGATTGTTATGTATTATTGATTCCTGAACTTTGGAAAGAATGGTTTAAAAATATTTTAAATGAATGAGGGTTCAATCCTATCCAACTTTCCAGCACTGGTATAGCTGCAATGCAACCCCAAGGTAAGGGAACAAATGTTCCCATACCTTAAGGAGGCCTCTGTGACTGCTTCCCCACTGCAGGATGGAGCACATGCCCCACTGGCACCGCAGCACTGGAAAACTGGATAGGATTTGGTCCACAATCAGCTCTGCTCTGCTCATATCACACCTGTAAATTCCAGTACGCTTGGAGGAAAAGGCCTCAATGTGTTTTGTTTCTTCTACTTTTCAGACTTGCACTTAGCAGCTGAACTAGGGAAGACGCTATTGGAGCGCAACAAAGAGCTGGAGGATTCTCTGCAACAGATGTACACAACCAATGAGGAGCAAGTACAAGAGATAGAGGTACAGTACTCCTGGCTGGCACTGATGAAGCAAAGGCACATACATAACCCACTGAAAACCCTTTGTGCTGTTAGTGCCTGCTGAGCATGGCAGTGGCATTTTAGCTGCTTCTGTGTAGTCATCATGAGCTGCTGCCACAGAAATAATGTGTGATTAGGGGGAGGGGTGGCAAGCACATATGGAGGGGGGGCTGAAACAGCGATGGATTAAGGCCTGCAGGAACATGGCAGATCAATGAGACTGCGCCCTGCACTCCTGGGAAGCCTTTCCACCCCCAACCCATATGTTTCCATTCTAAGCAGCAGCCTTCATGAGGGTCACTTTGAGACTGTTGAGATTCTAGATTTGTTTCTAACAAAGGCCTTGAAATGGGGCTAAACTGTGCTGGCCCCTCTGGGCACACTACATCTGTTCCCACATTCCCTGCATCTATTCCCACATTTCCCACTGATTCTTTCCTATGTCTTTCTTGCTTGAGAAAGTAGTCACGTGTGATTAGTAGTCTTTTCTCGACATTTTTTTAAAATAGTAAATTTGGACAAATTGAATAGCAAAAAGAGGATGGAAATGAAAGGGAGAAAATAAAGGAATTTTAACCTCCCTACTCTAAACATCTCCCCCACCCCACAAAAAACCCAGAATTTGATTATTATATCTACGGGAAGAATTGGCCGTTCTCTACTAGAAATGTTTGAGAGAACAAATAAAACAGAGGTTGAATACTGTATCTAACATGCGCCTGAACCCAAAACCTGGTTCAGAAAAGGTTTTTTCAGTGAGCAGAAACTGAACCCAAAGCTCGTATCTCTTGGTTGTCTTGTAACTGATTAGAGCCACTCCCCTAAACACACAGAGTGGGAGCCAGTTCAAAATAAGTGGTTAGATAACCAGGCACTCAGATTTTAGTTGTATAAGGTTTATTTTTCTGGTTTTTCGGTGCTCTTTTTATTCTGTTTGTAAACGCCTTTAAAAAATTCCATTTAAACAGTAATAAATGTTTTCTTCTTGGGTTAAATTGTTATCACTGTATTCTGTTATATTGGATGTAAGCAGGGCCGGCCTTAGGGCAATTGGGCCAAATCGGACCCCACGCTTTTGAGGGGCGCCATGCTGCCATTGCCCAGCATGGAATTGCCCATCCTGAGGCCTGGTAAGTGGAGTGTGATCTCTTCTTTCAACCAAATACTGCTGATCTAAAGAATACTTTCCTTATAGCATTGTTCCTGAAGTATTTGTGGGCTTCTTCTCATTTCTCTTTCCAGTATTTGACAAAACAGCTGGAAATGTTACGTCATATGAATGAACAACATGCTAAGGTCTATGAGCAGCTGGACATGACAGCACGGGACCTAGAGTTGGCCAATCAGAAGCTTGTGTTGGAGAGTAAGACATCTCAGCAGAAGATACAATGGTAATGCCTTGTGTGGTGTGTCTTTTAGGTGTATTCATAGCATATGTCATTCCTCTCTAACAGCCCAATCCTACTCAACTTCCCAAGCTGCGATTCAGCTACACCAGCATGGTGCACACTGTATCCCACTGGGGAGTTTAAACCTCTGGAGGCTTCCTCAGGGTAAGGGAACATTTGTTCCCTTGCCCCAGAGTAAGCCTACAGCGGCCTGCTGGGTCTACTAGGAGCTATATTGAGCCATATTACTGAGAGGGAGGGAGGAAGGAAGTGGGTACTTTTTGAGAATTGCCTTGACAATTGAAAAAATATTTAAAATTGAGTTGGGGTTGTGTAGACCTTCCAGGGGACCTCAAGACACCATGGAAGCTTTTCCTGTTCTTTCCTCCCTCTTTGTCTCAGAGCTTCCAGGGAAGGGGGTACCTCAACACTGGTGTCCCCCTCCTGTCAGACTATGCTTTAGTTATCCCTTCTCCTTTGAGACCAACGATTTGTCACTGCTCATCACCATCTATTTCACCGTGCCCTGGAAGGCTAAATAGGGTCTAAATAGACTACACAGTTGCCTGATATCTGCATTATCTTTTGTGAGACAGGTAGGGCGCACATGGAGGGGTGGTGTCATTTCCATGTCAACCTCCTAGGCATCATGCCCCAGAGCTCTCCAGCTTATCCACCTCTTCTCAATCCCCTGTCAAACCCCAATAGAAATCAGCATGAGGGACTCCAGATGTGTCAGTCAGGTTACAACCATTCAATGTGCAGGTGTTCCAGACAGGTTGTTAATCCAAAAGAGAGGATTATAATAGCCATGGTGTAATTCAGTATCATTTTCTTATCAACATTTGAGACAAACATGAAGTGAGCAGAATGTATAACAGTGGGAAGCCCTGTTGGTTCCACATAATAGCTAAGAAGGTGCTTCAGAGTGATAGTAACAGCAACCAGCAGCAATAAGCCCAGCAAGATAACTGCACTCTGGGTGGACAAGTAGCCTCTGGCCTGTCTCTTCTGGATGCAGTTGGACTATGTGTAGACAGCCATCATGGCACTACCTGAATTACCAAGCAGCAGGGAAGCATCTGCCCTGGGGATGTGTGGGGATCTGGCCTTAGCCCAGAGTTACAACAACAGAGCAGCAACAAATGGGGCAAGATAGCTATGCCATAGGATGGCAAGTAACACCTCTCCTCTGGGCTGCCTTCACGGTGACTCTGAGCTACTTCTAGGCACCTTCTCCCCTGATTTTTTCTCCTTGGCCTTTACCTCAGTGAGTGGGGGATGGAATGGGAGGAGGTGAACTTATGAGAAAGGAACTTTGCTGATTTGTGATATGTGTTTTGAGGGAGATACTTTGGTGAGTAATATTAAAGATGATGGGTTTGTGATGGTGGGGGAATTGAGTGTGCCATTCCTGAAGAGTCTTTGAACACATCATGCCTATTCTGGACTTCTTCTGGCCTGTGTTTTCTTGAGTGTCTGGGCATTGTGCTGCTAATGATGCATTCATTTGAAGGTGCTGCTGCTGCTAAATGCCAGATTAGTAAATGGAAACTCAGTAGATCCATTGGACTGTTGGAGCGAACCATCCTAACTGATCCTCCACCCTAAGATCTTGGTCCTCCATAAGACCCTGGATAGCTGAGGTTTTTTCTTATTCTGAGCCAGGGCTGGTCAAATCCTGGCCTGAGGGCTGGACCCAGGGTTCGGCCAAATCCTTCCCTCCCATGACCAGCACTCACGGTTCTGGTGTACCGTAGCTCTTCTAGTCCCCAGATCAGGACAATGCAACGCTCTGGCCAGTCATGTCTTCATGGAAATCTGGGCACAATGCCCACTGGGGCATTACACCATAGACACGACTGGCCAGAGCGTTGTGTCATCCCGATCTGGGGACAAGAGCTTCAGCGCTCCAGAACTGTGAGTGCCAGTCACGCCGGGGAACGCATTCCCAGTGCGCAGCGGGCACAAGTTTGAGCACCCCTGTTCTAAGCCAGTGGTCTCCAAACCATGCACCACTGCAAAAACAAAAAGGCTTGTTGTGAGCGGAGCTTACTATTCCACGCTGCCCCATCTTATATTGCCAGCCAATCTTCTCACAAAGTTGTGCTGGGCAGCTGCTTCCATCCAGGAAGCCGAGTGCAAAGCCTGCTGGAGCGACAGGCAGAAGAAGCAGCTGCCCAGCACGACTTGGTGAGAAGATTGGGGAGCAAGATGAGGCAGCGCAACAGTAAGCAACGGGAAAGCTTTCTGCAGACGCCGGATCTGGCCCATGGGCCTGGGTTTGGTGCCTGCTGTTCTAAACAGTGGAGAACTGTAAAGCAGCCCAGATTGAAGTGACAGATGCGCATATTCTTTAGGCTAGGAGCTGGGAAAAGGAAGGTGGTTGAGTAGCTTGCCCTGTTCCCTAAGCTGTGCCCTAGCGACCATTAAAGTTGATCTCTTCCTCTGTCTATGGATAATCTAACCGTCTCTTTCCCCCCCTCCCCACCACCAACTCTGTGCTTGTCTGAAGCCTGACAGAAACCATTGAGGGACTGCAGAACCAGGTAGATGAGCTACAAAAGCAGGTAGAAGAGATGCAGAGCCTAGATCAGCTGCGAGTCCGCCGAGAGAAGAGAGAGCGGCGCCGAACCATCCACACATTCCCTTGCCTCAAGGAGCTGTGCTCAAGTCCCAGGTACTCAACAGCCAGGGGAGAAAGAGCAGAATGAGAGCCTAATTTTGTCATGAGAGTAGGGGCCACAAGTCCTCTGTTGTGTTCAATATTCCAGGCTGCCGCATTGTAATCTGTAAATGGATAGGGAGATGCTGAGGATTTTTACTGGATTGGCTATCTGCATCTGCCCCGCTTGGTCCTCGTCAGCTGTTGTTGCTTTAAAGTATGCTAAGGGTAGCTTCCAATTTTGCAACAATTCCCAGCATTATCAATTCCTATTTGCAGCAGAAAATTAAGGGGAATTACATCCAGGGCAGTGGTTCCCAAACTGGTGGGTTGCAGCCCACCAGGGGAACCAAAAACGAGCCATTCTTCCCTCTCCTAAGGGGAGTGGCCCAGGAATGGGTCCCCAACAGCACCGCAGTGATCCAGGGACATCCCCATGTACCTGGGGGTGTCCTGCAGCCTCCTGGAGGGTCCTGGAAGCTTGCATCCACCTCTGTGACTCTCCACACAGCTGCACAAACTGGAAGTGAGCTCCGAGAGCAGATCGCAGAGGCTGCTGCAAATCTCCAGGAGGCTACAGGATATCCCCAGGTATGTGGGGATGTCCCTGGGTCCCCATGGCAGCATGATTGCTGCGGCGCCATCAGGGCCACCCCCTGCTCCCACAACAACTCACACCAGTCCCAACTCCCTCAGAGGAGTTTGGGAACTGCTGATGTAGTGGATTCACAGTGATGGTTATATGAGACTGTTAGGGATAGACAGAGACTGACCCAGGGCAGTAGCATTTTGGTTAGCACTCAGCATACTCTCTCCTGCTCTCCACTTAGCTCATTTATGGATCAGCAGCTGAACATAAGGGAAATTGGTAGATAAGTCCATTGCCACTATGCCAGTCTTTGGAAATGAGCGAAGAGGAGACCACCTAGGAACAACCTCTTCTCCCCAGCGCAGTATAGAACCCTGTGGTTCTTTGTTAAAATCAAATTGCAGGAACACCTGTGAGCAGTCAGATGTAGCAACCCACCCAGGTTTTCAGAGGCTGGGAGACAAGCTTTCAAAGGTTAGTTGTCCTAATGCATGGTGGCACAGTAGCATTTTGTGTGTCTTGTCCTGGCCTCTAGTCATTGAGATATATTTAGGTGCCTTCATCAAGCGTCCTCTATAGGTAGGCTGGTTGTAAATATTTTAAATAAAATAAACAGTGTTTTAAGCAGCAGCCTGGAAAATCAAACCCACAGGAGAGGGACCGGTGCTACCATAGCAGAGAAGCTCATGTATCATAGCAAAGGAGCTCAAGCCACTTAGAGCCCAATACTATGCATGTCTACTCAAAAGTAAATCCTATTGCAGTCAATGGGGCTTACTCCCAGGAAAGTATGCATAGGACTGTAGCTCTATTGGGCATGCCCATGATAAGCATGACATAGGCACAATGTTCAGAGCACTTTTCAAACTGTTTTTAAGGAAGTGAAAAAGTTTAATTACAGTGTATGGTAAATCATCATCTTCAAATCCTGCCATAAAACCTATCGTACTTTTTCCATGAAGACTAAGGCTTCCTGCTTCCTAGGAAACTGTGCATAAGTTCATTTATTTATAATTATTACTCATAATTATTACTTTATATCCTGTGAAATAGTTTGAGAGAAAGAGAGAATCAGTAGCCAATTATCGCCCAATAAGTTTCATCACTGAATGGGAACTTGAACCTGTTTCGTCCTGGCCCTAGTCCAACACTCTAACTTTATCATTCTGGTTACATTCTGGGTATTGGCGTGTAGAAACCACTGCAGATTTACCTTTTGAAGTGAAATTAACTAGACCAGTAGCTGTGATTTGTCTGATGAACAGGCCACAATATAAAAGGGACATAGATGTAGGGAAGAATGTGTGTTAGAAAAGTGAGTTTTGAGAAGGAACTGAAAGGAAATTAGGAAGGTTACCTTCACAGAGGAGACATTCCAGGAGACAGTTTAAGGAATAAGGGGAATCCAGGGAGAAAGTCCAGAGACTTTTAAGGGAGCAGACACTGGTGGGAGGGAGATGGATGAGTGAAAGTCACAGGCAGGGATCAGGATATGAGAACAGAGAGATGGGGGGGGCAAAGCTATGGAGGATTCTGAAAAGAAAGTGCAACAAATCAAACTTTGGCCCTATCCTCCCTAGAAAGTTATAGTTTTTAATTAATTAACAACTGTTATTTTCTGGATATCAGATACGAGGATGCATTCCAAATTCATAGCTCCTCGATGGAGTTCAGTCAGATGCCCTTGGAACGGGAGAATGAGCGACTGCAAGCAATGGTGAATTCCCTCAGGTCCCAAGTTAACCAGGAGAAACAGCGGAAGGAGAGAGTGGAGAGAGAGTACACCTCAGTTATCCAGGAGTACTCAGACCTTGAACAGCGAGTGTGTGAGATGGAGAGCTGCAAGCTACGGATTAAAGAGCTGGAAGCAGAACTCCTGGAACTCCAGCAGATGAAACAAGTCAAAAAGTATCTCCTCAGCAGAGAGGACAATCTGTCCGAAGCACTTCTGGAGCCATTAAACAATGCCCCAGAAGCTGACTACATTGACCTCTCTGAGGAAGATGGAGGCAAAAACCATGCGTCATCCATGGCTGCTTCTCCAAACCACCCTGTCCGGAAAAGCTGTAGTGACACAGCTCTCAATGCCATTGTGACCAAAGATGCTGTGAGCCGTCATGAAGGCAACTATACTCTCCATGCCAACAATGTGCGCAAGAGGGGCATGTCAATCCTGAGGGAGGTGGATGAGCAGTACCATGCCCTACTAGAAAAGTATGAGGAGCTCCTCAGCAAGTGCCGACAGCACAAGGAGAGCGTGCGCCACACTGGTGTCCAGACCTCCCGCCCCATCTCTCGTGACAGCTCCTTTAGAGACTTCCGGGGAGAGGGGTATGAGCTAGAGGAGCTCAAGACCATGGAGAAGAGCCTTAGCAAACACGTAGAGGCTGTAGACAAACGGCTAGAGCAGAGTCAGCCAGAGTACAAGGCCCTGTTTAAGGAGATCTTCTCACGGATCCAGAAGACAAAAGCAGATATCAATGCCACCAAGGTGAAAAAGAAGACCAGCAAGTGAATCCTACCACATCTGTATTGCTTCATCTGCCACAAGCAAATTCAGCACCAGGCTCTTCTCTTTAGCCCCAGGAGACATGGTATGGCCTCCTGCTTCCAAGACCTGGAAGCTTCTCACATTGTTGTCTCGCACAGAAAGGGAGCCTCTTGGAGTGTATCAAGAGTGGGAAGAGCCTAAGTCACATCCTTTAAGTCAATGCTCCAAGCTGCCTGGGTCCCTGAACGTGCTGCAAAAGCTCTATGTTGTAGTTGTAGTTGGTATCTGAGATATTACAAGGAATCCCTTTGCATCACTGCAGCAGCCAGAAATTACAGGTAGGAAATTAGACCAACCAGCCACAGCTCCACCTTCTGCCCCAGCCCCACTGTTTGCTTTCCTGCAGGCCACATAGGATCAAGCTTGAATTTCTTACACTGCTCTGGAGTGCCCTAAACATAACAACTCCAAAACCATTTCAGTTTCCAGAGGCAACTTCAGAACATGCAGTCTTTCTCTTCTGCTATTAAGCTTTCTTCTTCCTTTGAAGGACCCACAGAAGCATCAGTGAGATTTTTGACTGGACTTCCCTTTTTTCCTGAAGGGGAGTGTGTTCTTCCAGTTTAAGCCATTCTCTTATTGGTCAGGTTTTTTCGATATTTACAATGCAAGCTCATTGCAACTGGAAAAACTTGAAGAGAAATGTCAGACTGATCGCTGTTATGTCTTCATCAAGCACACCTAATTGTTCTGCTCAGATGCATAGGACAGAGTGAGCATAGGATTTACACCTATTTTCCATTCCAGTAAGTTGTCATCACTTCACTCATTTGACCTGGGCTTTCCCAGAAGCCAAACAAGAAGTGCTATTACTGGCTTGGAAAGACACCCACACCTTCATTTGGGTGTTGGTTTTCCATGCCTTGCTGTTCAAGTGGTTATTGTCTTTTGTGGCTGGCTCCTAAGACATGATTTGCATGGGCTTGCAAAAACTGAACCATGGTGACACAGGTAGGTAGGAGTCTATCAGCAAAACACCTAGATCATTTGTCACCAGTAGTACTGTTTATCAAACTGTTTCACACATTCACTTGTCAGTTACACTCCTGTTGCCAGGCCGCCTTGTCCAAAGGCTTTCTTTACTCTGTTCATACAACTCACATGCATACCACCCATTTACACACAAAAGGCCTCTCCAGTCTCAGGAATTGTCAGTCTCCATTTCACAGAAATGCAAAATTGGGCTTCTTGAAATCACAACCTAATAAGTGATATTTAGTTGGGGGGTCATCTGCATTTATGATGATAGACAGTATTATATTTCACAAAGCTTAGGGTACACATGCCAGAGTTCTCACCTGTAAGGGAACAATAGTAGCAATGTTTTATGAAATTACCAAGCAGTATTATACTTGAAGACATTTTTGGACCAGTTTCTGATTTTAGTTCTATCTGAACAAAACCCAAAGTCTGTGGTGTTTCTTTGGAATTATTCTAGTGCAAATGATATTTCATTCTGCCTTTTGATTATTGTCCGCATATTCCTTTCATGTTTCTCTCTTTTTTAAACACTGTTCTTCCTTTGACTTGTATCCTGCAACCACTGTTTGCAGTGCTCAGTATCACTGAGCAGGTGGCTTGAGGATCCCTGACAAATGGCTGTCACCATAACAGTCTGTCACCATCTTTGCCTCTTGCCATGTGTTTATGTTTCACTATAACAGACCTGGTTTTGACCGAATGACTGGTGCCTGAAGCCAAGTCTGTAAACTCAGTAAACACAGAATAACAGAGAAATCATGTGGGAAAGCAGTAGTTAAATCAAACCTAGAGTGAACATTTTCACTCATTTGATATCAGATGGTCATTTCGTTGTGTGTTTGCTAGTTTCTGGCCATGGGAAACTCTCTGGGGTCTTTGTGTTCAGCCAATTGAAGTCACTTTTGTAATGTGTGGAAGTACTTTCGAGTTAACCTGGCCAGGGCTCCTGTTCTGGATACATTCTTCCTTTACTACTTAATGCCAAAACTTCTTTTGTACCCTTGATGTGGCCCAAACTTTGAAGTATTAGGAGCCATAGACATGATTGTGGCTACCACTCTGGTAACCATATGACAAACCTTCATGCCTTACAGTGGAGAAAAAAAAATCAGTTGTCTAGAAAAATAACAAAGGAAGTTGGTTTTCTGAGAGCACACTTTGCTCTGTTTTGTTGCCATCATGGCTGCTGGTGTTTTGATTAACTTTCCTATACTACTTTCTACTAAGGAGGCTTTTGGACTGATGTTTGTTCTGAAGTCATCTGTTTGTTGCATCAGTATTTGGGGAGGGAGGGGGCCATTGCAGTCATCTTTGGTTTTGAACACTGTTAATGTGTAAACCAGCATCCCAATTTAAGTGTAGTATACTTCAAATTAATATATTTAAAAATGCTTTATTCTCTTCTTAAATAAATTAAAAAAAACAGTATTCTGAACACTGAAATGTCCCCTGTGTCTGTCTTTCCATTCCAGAAATAGGTTTACTGCTTTGCGTTCTCAATATGATTGAGGTCAGGAAAGTGCTTTAGGCATGATAGAAAATGGAAGAAACATACCAGAATGGACATATTGCTACTGTTATTTATTACATAACATATATTTCCTGCATCTGTGGGACACTGTATTGTTAAAAAGTCCCTCTTTACACACATAGCGCATTCTGAATGCCTCAGTGGGTTGAAACATTCTTTACATCCATTCCTGCAAATGTCAGTTTTGATTTTTTGAACAGGCTCCAGCATAATTACTCATACAAGTGACAAGATATTAACACTTGGTTTAACAAAGGAACAGCTGCAGCACATTGTCAATTTGTTCAGCAAAATGCTGAGAGCATCGTTTCTTTGTCCAAAAATAATACTGGCTATATTATGCATAACACTGTTGTGTCTCACAACCTAGTGAATTCTCTAGTCTTTCCACTAAAAAATAAACTATATTTTCTGCTTCTGTCATACATGGACATCTTAATTCTCCAGGGCATATTAACAATCAGCTTGATCCTCGGTATGAAAATGAAAACCTGACCTTAGTTGAGATTAGGAAAAGGGAGACTCTGCCAGCTTTGGGTCAAAATTAATTTGCATGTTTTAATGATGTTTTAAATTGGTCATCCACTTGATAGCTAGTTTGCTGTTCTGCAGTGCAGTTTCTTCTGAGATGCCCCAGTATGCATCACTGAGATTATAGCCAGCACATACTATAGCGTTGGCCCAGTTCTATTCCTGGGCAGCGCTGCTCTTGCATTCGCTACCCAGGCAATGGCTAGTTGCGAAAGTGCTGTAAAGCACTTCACAACAGCCCAGTGTTCGTTGCTGCCAGCGTTGAGGCCTGTGCAGGTGCTGGCCTCTTGCACCAGCGGGAGAGGGAGCAGCCACCAGACGGGGTAAGTGCAGTGCCTGGTGGCGGGCAGGCATAATGGGTGTGGGGAGGGGGTGTTTCTAGGTCGGGGAGGGACTAATATCAGAACACCCCTCCATGGACAAGGGGCTGTAGCAGGGTTTCCATGGACACTGGGAGCATTACTGAGAAGGCCTGCACCAGTATAGCATTGCCTGACTGCTAGCATTTCTCCTCCCCTCTTGTGCTGGACAGGCTTATGATACAGCAGTCATTGTACTGACCTTGGTGTGCTGTCGCGCAGCGTCCAAGTAGAATTGGGCTAATGATTTATTCATATGCTGCATTTTCCATACTACATTGTGCTCAAAGCTGTTCACGGAAAATATAAGAGAATCACTACCCACAATACATCAGAATAGCCATAATACATATCCATTACAGCATATCATTAACAATTAAACAATTATTTTAAAGTGTGCAGAGTCTGATCCCAACTGTCTACTCTACCTGAGCATCTTCTTGAAACCAACCGATATATACAGTACATCAAAAAACCATGCATCGGATGGAATGTAACCTATGAAAGTTTATGCTACAATAAATGTGCTAGTCTGTAAGATGCCACAAGATACCCCTTTTTTCGGCTACAGACTTAATGCATCTACCTTTTTGGAAGCCAGTATATAAATTATTTGTGGCTTTTTTTTAAATTTTGTAATATACTATTGACTTTAATTCCTGTTACTGAAAAATGCTGCAGTTAATGTTATGGGATTTCAGCTACGCTATGAGTCATCTGCAGGCAAATTAAATGAATGCACAGCAAAAATCAGCACTATGCTATCACAGCACAACCACATCATCGAATGGTGTTGCTAGATCAACATTTCAAAGTCATGTGCGAAATTTGAGAGTCTCAGGACAGGAATTGTGATCAAAGCGCTACAAAAATGGACAATACTAAAAACCAAAATACTTTCATTAGATCTAGCAGGTATTGTGGAATCTGGGAAGTTCCTTAAGACATTTACTATACATCTAGCAACCTTGCTACCATTCTGAATGTTGCTTCCTTGTCACCACCATACCTAGGGCTGAGCTCAACCCTCACCCAGCCAATCTACTCTGCATCACCTTTCCAACAGTAGCCATTGGCCACTGGTTGTGCTGTTGAAGGAGCAGCATTTTGGGACCTGGGAGTTAACATTTACGTACTTATCTCTGGACAGAGCACTAGAGACAGTATCAAAACTGCACTTAGGACTGAACTTTTAACGTGTTTTTTTTTCCTTTCAAAACATCACTCATGTTTGTGATGTCACTTTGACCAGTGTTCTTCAACCTTGGGGTTGGGACCCAAATGGGGTCATGAAGCCTCAGTTGTGGGGTCGCAGCAATTTACAGGAATGAAAAAGGTTGAAGACCACTGGACTAGAGCACCACCAGGTAAAGGGGGAGGCATCTGGTGTACCCTTTTAGGGACTAGGAGATTGTGTCCCAATCCTGCTGATTTTTAGCAGTTATGCTAAAATAGCTTTCACTACTGCACATGGTAACTTTTTCTACTCTAATATTTGGTTACAGCGAATAGTGTTGGCAGGGCATAACAAGGATGGGGAGTGGGTAGCAATGGGGATGGGAGTGTGCAGATAGGATCCTGGGGGCAGGATTGATGGTTGGGGTCCCCAGTCTCATACTTTATTTATATATTGGAGTCATAGCATGAAAAAAGTTGATGACCACTGATTTTGACACTCATTGCGAACAGGCCATACTGCAATTTTCAAAAAAAGACAAAATTGACATTTTGATTCCCCCTGAAAATCTGGCTTAAATTATTACTAAGAACATTTATATACAGGCATGCTGCAGTATCCATGGGGGTTCAGTTCCAGAGCCCCCTGCAGTTAAGTGAAACTGCAGATACCAGGGAACACCCTCCACCCTCTGGAGGTGATGGAATCTAAGCTCAGCTCTGCTGAATCCAAAGCCCCATGGCTAGCCGACTGCACATGGGCTTCTTTACTCTGCACCTGCTATTTAGCCAGTGCAGAGTCAAGTAACCCCATTGCAGGGGAAGGGGATGAATGTCCTCTTCCCTCAGGGGGTGTTGGGAGCTGCTGGAGTGTAATGGAAATGTGAAAGATCCCTGGAGGTGATAGGGCGTGATGTCAACAGTGGCCCCTTGCTCTGACAGGCAAGCATGGAGTTAAAACCTAGGCTTTGAGCAGTGAGTATGCTGCACAGCTGCAGCCACTTGGAGGCAACAAGGTCTTCAAGGATTAAAGCAGCACCTGGAGCAGTCAGCTTGTAGGTGTAGCTTGGGGAGAGACTGAGAGCCCAATCCTATCCATACTTTCCTGGGAGTAAGACCCATTTACCATAAAGGAATTGACTTCTGAGTAGACATGCATAGGATTGGGCTGTCAGAGAGCAAGACTGTTGGAGACACTGTTGGAGACACTCGAGACTAGTGTGTGGTTGCCATGCCCAAGAGCTGCAAGACGTTGCTGCAGTGACCAGAGAAACTGCTGGTGGGAGAGGGAAGGAAAGAGGATCTCTGCAGGTTGAACAGGCAAGCCACCCTGGTGGTGGGGCAGTACCCAACAGTGCTTTCTGCAGAATTGGGGCTATTTTGAATGAAGAGGGGAACTAATTAGTTTGAAGTGGGTATAAGTTCTCTAGGCCAGGTTTGGAAAGGGAATTTGGCAAAACAAGTGGCCATAGGATGCAGTGGCAGCCCTTTTGGCACTGCTGCAGCCCTGGGCAGCTCAGGAATTGGGCTGTTGGGGCGCAATCCTGAGGTGCCCATGTCTTGCAATGGCCCAGGAGGGTCACAAATGTGCTCACAAGGCACATATGTGCCTCCTCGGGAGGAAGCCAGGCCGGCACTCAGAGGAGCACTGGCCTGGGGAGGCTGACATAAGCCTCTGAGCCAGCTTCCTCGCTGAGGCTTGTGTTAGCCTGGCTATATAGGATTGCTGTGTAAATTAATTTTTATGTAAGACTGCTGATGTAAACAGAAGTTTTCAGACACATTTCTTTTCCAATTTTACAACTGATAGGTTAGAACCAAACAGTGATTTGTTTATGAATCAGTAGCACTGAAAAAAGAAATTGTTGAAATCATTATACTCTTGATAACAAAGTAAGAGTGTTGCATTAACTTTATGGTATCAAATCATGAGTTGGGTGTAAATCAAGGGCCTTGACCATTATCACTCTATATGAAAGGGCTGCATGCAACAGAATATGAACAGCACCAGTCAGTGACAGTGCTGGAATTCCCAGCCTTAACTCCCCTTTATAGTCACTCCTCTCTCATTTAATCCCTCTAATATCTGAAATTGACCAACATTCATCTTCCATCTGTTAATGTAGCTACAGTCCAAACCTGAACTCGATGGGATTTTCTCCCTTAGGAAACCCATGGGGATTGTTGTACAATGCAAGTCTATGCAAGTTTACTCATTCATAAATCCTAATGTGTTCAATGACACTCCCAAATAAGTGTGTCTATATGCATTTCTAATCAAGAGTAAACCCCCATTAAACACAGTGGGCTTACTTCTGAGTAAACATGCACAGGGGATTGGACTACACACCTCTCTAAACTTGCACATTGCAGAGGAAAGCTAGGAAATGACATGGGTTTGCAAGAAACAGCTGGAATAAACTAGAAAGAGACCTGTGAGGAAGAGATTAGTGCATTTGCAGTCTATTCCTTTACACTTTTCTTGGGTTTGTGTGTTCTGATTTTAAGTGATGCTCAGGGCTTTGTTTTTTTTAACATATCCTTTTGTATGGAAATTGGCAGAAGTCATCCATGCAACTCTACCCATGGTTGCACACAATCCAATATAAGTCCTGCTGGATCGGGCCAAAGGCCCATCTAATCCAGCCTCCTCTATCTCACAGTGGCCCACCAGATGCCTCAAGGAGCACACAAGTCAACAAGCGACCTGCATCCTGGTGCCCTTCCTTGCATCTGGGGGGAGTGCTTGATAATGTAAGAAAAATTAATATAATGCAAGAAAAAAGTAACTTAAGAAAACAGAGCTTGACAATGTAAGATGAACATAAAAGACAGCTAATTGTGCCAAATTGAGATTGACAACATGGGGGGGGGGCGGAAGGAGGAAACAGGAAAAGCTCAGTGGGTGGTCACCCTAACTAAGGGGGCAAATAAGAACATAAGAAGAGCCCTGCTGGATCAAGCCAAAGGCCCATCTAGTCCAGTTTCCTGTATCTCAGTGGCCCACTAGATGCCTCACACAAAGACCACAAGAGGCCTGCATCCTGGTGTCCTCCCTTGCACCTGGCCTTCTGAGGTAGCCTCCTTCTAAAACCAGGAGATGGCACATCCCCATCACGGCTTGTGACCTGTGATGGACTCTTCCTGCAGAAATCTGTCCAATTCCCTTTTAAAGGCATCACCACATCCTGTGGCAAGGAGTTCCACAGACTTACTACATGCTGGGTAAAGAAATAGTTTCCTTTGTCTGTCCTAACTCTCCCAACACTCAATTTTAGTGGTTGTCCCTGGTTATGGTGTTGTGTGAGAGGGAAAAGAGCATCTCCATCCACCCCCTGCATCATTTCTCACTCATTTCTCATCATCCACCTTCTCACCGGGTCTCTGCATCCCTCACCCCAGCAGTGACCGCCCACAAGTCTGGAACAGGCGGGGGGGGGGAGCTTCAGCGGAACCTTGGTGGCTCGGGGACCTGTTTCCAGCCGGACTCCTTTCCTGAGCGCACTCAGTACGGCACCCGTTCCAAGATGGCGGGGTCCGCTGTACGCTGCCTGCGGCTGCTCCCTTCAAGGGCTTCTCGCTGCTTCCCGTGCCGAGCCGTCGCCTCCGCCGGCCCGGCGCCCGGCTCCGAATACCGGAGCGAGTACAGTCTGGACAGGCTCTACCCGCCGCAACAGAAGGGGAGCGACGCCGCAAAGGTTGGCACGGGGGGGGGGAGAGTTGGAAGAGCACCAGGAGATGCTCCTCGTGGGTGGCTGCCGTACGGAGAGGCTCTCTGTCTGCAGGAGCTCAGCGCCCTGCAAACTGCAGGAGCTGAGCTATTGGCGGGGCAATGAGCAGCTGTCTGGGTTTTGAGTAGCCTCAGGGCTTGAGGCGGCTGGTTCCCTGATCTTTCCACACACACACACACCCACTTTCATTGGAGGCTCTGCTTGGCTGCTACGGGAGCCACCAAAAATTGGGTCACGACCCACCTGTGGGTCCTGAGCAGATGTCATAACCACGAAAGAGGACCAGGCACCCCAAAATGTAGGACATAAAAAAACGTAGGGCATGATGAAATAAAAGCTAAAAACACTCTTTTATTGATTTCACACGGTTAATTTAAACACCTTATTATTTACTTATTATTATGTCCTTGTCTATTATTAAATTCAAATCTGTATCACATATAATTTATTACACCTCATTACCCAAGAAGGTTATGCACTGCTTGTAGGGGTCTGCTCACAGGGAAAAGAAGGACATTTAAGTTGTTTTCCAGGACACGAGGCTTTTAAAAAAGGGCATGGTGTACCGGTTTTGTGAATGTCTTCCAATTATGGCAGCAGTATAGTACTTGGATCAACCATTCTCAGTGGGAGCCATATAGCCGCCCCTCCTGGGGAGCCCTGGCACATTTGGATGTTTAAGCATTCTTGGTATTCAATAATAACTTATTTTAATGTGTATCTGTTCACCTTGTATCCTTGTTTGACAGGGAGCCCCTGAAACATGAGAAGAACTCCTGAGTGGCTGTAGCCAAACAAACAAAAGCTGAGAGTGACTGGGTTAGCTAACAAGTTTTTATTTTTAAGACCTTGGTGATCTATATCTGCTTCAGTAAGACAGAATCACCTGAAGTTTTCATGATGACCTCACTGCAGTGAAAGTAGCCTTATGATCAATGTCTTAAAAATCAAAACTGAAGGAAAGGAAAGAATGTGCTTTTCTTATTTTATGACTTGTCCTTATTACGGACACTTAATGAATCAGTTAAGTACCTGTACTTTCAATGTGCAGAAAACAGAGTGTTCTAAGCAAGGTATATATACAATAAATAGAAAACTGTGTTCATTAATAATGTCACAGAAATGGGAGATTTTGTATGAATTTTTATTTACTTTATTCATAATAATAATTTTTTTTTAATGTCTGTGGTGCTGTGTAAAGTAATCTTAAAATTGGAGATCCTGCCTGTGGCCTTACATATCTTTTAAATTATCTTTGTGTTACAGAACTGGGCAAAGGAGAAGGTTTCTAACATTCCTGTGGGTAAGTCCAGGACATAGGAGAAATTCCTTTCTCTTCTCCAGATTTTTAAAAAAGACCTATCTTAATTTTGTTGAAGTTACAATTCCTTTTCCTGATTCATTTTACAACACAGAATTGAGACTGTTGTGTTAGATTCACAGGGAAGGAATTGTTATCTTCTGCACGTCCTTACTATTTAAATTGTTGTGATTTCCGTTCTGTAGTATGCTTGCTATTGAATCTAACTGAAATGTTGACTTCATAAGCTATAAACATTTTGATAGAATAGGAAGGGATATACGGTATATTCAAAACAGTGACTGCAATCCTATGTACTCCTCCACTGGTAGAATTTACTGTATTTCCAAGGAACTTACATCTGTGTAAAAATGCATGGAGTTAAGCTGATTGCCTCAGAAAATGAAAGAGAATTATTGAGGAGCAATTACAATGCTTCTTATAATTCATTGTAATTGCTTCTTTAAAGGACTGTCTATGTGGGTATTACTCCTTCCAGTAAGTTTCAAATTTGACTTTTCAAATACCCTTAGCCCTCCTCATAAAACAATGTTCTCTCTTTTCCCCCTTCTAAATAAATACCACCCATGAACATGTATCTGTTCAGTCATTCCTTTTGCTATAATGCTGATTAGTCACTTATTTTTGTCTTCCAGACCGTTTGTCTATATCCTATTGCCGGAGTAGTGGCCCAGGAGGCCAGAATGTTAATAAAGGTACAACGCTATCAAAGCAGATATGAAAAACCATAAATAGGTACTTGATCTGGATGCTAAGTCTGGAAGGTTTGAGATAATTTTTACTTAACAGTAAGCTTCAGTGAACTTAGTGAGGTTTAGTTCTGGGTAAATATGCATAGGGTAAGGCTGCATGTCTTACTCATGACTTCATTGGCAATTGTCTCTCTGAGATTGAGAACTGAATATTCTTGCATTGGAAAAAAACTCCCTTTCAACTTTAGGAAGCACAGAAGGTCGGTGTTCTTTGTTCCCTGTCTTGAGTTATTTGACTTAAATACGTCAGTAGAACAATGTTAATTCATTGTTATTTTGTCAGTGGCTAACTTGACAGTCTATGATAGTAGAGATCAGTAAAACCTCATTGAAGTATCATTATATCTATAAGTAAAAATTAGAATCTTGAGATTTTAAAAATGCTATCCTGTACTATCCCAAAATGTTTGCTCAGGCATGAAAACTGATAGGCAAAGTCAGATAATGCACCAAGGAATGCTCAGAAATCAACAGACAACCTAAATGCATTATTTTCAGATTTCATGAGCTTGACAGTATTCTTAGGGCACAATCGTAACCAACTTTCCAGCACCAAGGTAAGGGCAATGTAGCTCTGCGGTAAGGGAACAAATATTCCTTTATCGTGAGGAGGCCACTGTGACTGCCATCCACCTGCAGGATGTGGCACACGCCCCGTTGGCACAGTTGTGACAGCGTGGGAAAGTTGGTTATGATTTGGGCCTTGGTTGCTTAGGCGATGCAGTGAGTGAGAAGGGAAGCTTCTCATGCTAGGAACTGTTTTCTGGAAATGAACTGCCCTGTAAAGTTAAATAGCAAACAGGGTACCTGTCAGCAAGATCAAGTGAGTGGTTATGGAAAGAGCGGTTTTAAGTTGGATGCATACAGCTGTAGGGCTATGATATAACTCTTTTAGCTATGAACAACTCTTCATTTGTTTGTTGTAATCATTGTTGTTTTTCTTCCATCCCCAGTGAATACCAAGGCAGAAGTCCGATTCCATTTGGCATCAGCAGATTGGATTGCTGAAGATGTGAGACAGAACATGGCAGTAATGGTAACTCTCAGTATTTACCTTTCCCTTTCTAGGTACTTCACAAGTTGTTGAGTCCAGTAATATAGGAGTTTGGCTCCTGATTGCCAAAAGTACAGTTTTTTTCACTGTCAATAGGAAATTTCAGGTAGAAATTGTGTGTATATGGAAGCTTGCAAAAGTCATCCAGAAGCAATAGTCCAGAATAGTCATACACTCTAGATCAGTGGTTCCCAGACTGTGAATTGGAACCCACTGATGGCTCATGACCTGATTTTTGGTGGATCCTGTAGCAGTTGAGCAGGTTATTATTACTGGTAAATAAATAATATTATTTCTTTCTACAGTAGAACTCCTTTTTCAGTTTCATAAAGTTAGGTGGGTCCTGACAGAGAGTGTTATTTTAAAAATAATAATAATAATAATAACTTTATTTTTACCCCGCCTTTCTCCCCAAAGGTACTCAAGGCGGCTTACAACAGCTTAAAACAGATTAAAAACATAATTTAAAAACAGATAAAAGCATATTAACACATATCATAAAAACAGTAGTCAGATAAAAAGTAGTAAAAAGGTAAAAAGAGCATAGAGCAGCAAGTCATAAAAAAATCAGGCCTGTAAAAAATTTAAAGATGTTGAAAAGATGTTAAAAAGGCTGAGAACTCAGAAGGCTTGTTTAAACAGAAGGGTCTTCAGGCCTCGCCGAAAAGTCTCAAGAGAGGGAGCCATTCTTAAGTCAAGGGGAAGGGAATTCCATAGCTTTGGTGCCACTACTGAGAAGGTCCTATTTCTAGCCGCCGTCCCACGTACCTCCCTAGGCGGCGGCACTTGTAAAAAGGCCTTCTCTGATGACCTAAGAGGACAAGCCGGATTGTACCGAAGTAGGCGATCTCTAAGATACCCTGGCCCAGAGCAGTATAGGGCTTTAAAGGTCAAAACCAGCACCTTGAATTGGGCCTGGAAACAAATGGGCAGCCAATGCAGCCGCTGGAGAAGCGGACTGACAGAGTCAAACCACCTACCTCCAGTAACCACACAGGCCGCCGCATTCTCCACTAATTGCAGTTTCCGAACCGTCTTCAAGGGCAGCCCCACATAGATCGTGTTACAATAATTTAACCTCGATGTCACCGTGGCATGGATCACCGTAGCCAGGTCTGCACGATCCAAGTATGGCCGCAACTGGCGCACCAGCCAAAGCTGAGCGAAGGCCCCCCTATCCACAGCCGCCACCTGGGAATCCAGGAGCAGCTGCGAGTCCAGGTGGACCCCCCAAGCTGCGGACCTGCTCCTTCAGGGGGAGTGCAACCCCATTCAGCGCAGGGGGTCCCAGAGCTAACATTTTTAGAAACCACTACTCCAGATGGAGCAGGTAAGACTCATTGAAATCAGTGGGACCAAATGTGAGGTACACACTTGTGTCTTTATGGTAAAAGACTCATCAGACTTGGGATATTCATTAAACATACTGTAGATACTCGCCTATACGGCAATAAATTTGTGCCCCAAACTCACGAGAGAATCGCCCCCTCATCTTATCTCTGCAGTCACCCAGCGGACGGAGGGGGCGAGGGGACCATTTGCAGGGGGGGGGCTTGGTGGGAGGATGGGCAGCTCTGTCTCCCCCCAGCCTGCACCCTGCCTGTTGCGCCTGGAACCTGGGAGGAGGCAGGGCATGGGGGTCTGCCTGCCCGCTGTCGCTCCCCCACACCTTCTCAGATCCCTCCATGCGCACACCCCGCCACAGTCCTGCTGCCCGCAGGGACAGGGAGCAGAGCAGGGGTGTCCTGTGCTGCTCCCTGTGAAGTGCTCCCCGGTGCCTGCCTCCCTGCTGGCTGCAGCACAGGTCATTCTCCGAGTGCTCCCTGCTCTCCGTTGGTCCAGCAGGCAGTGGCAGTAGCCAGGACGTGCCTGCTCCACTCCCTGCCCCCGCAGGCAGCGGGACTGTGGCAGGGAGTGCAGACGGAGGGCTGTGACAGGCGAGGGAGCATCGCTGTTAGGCTGCCCTCCCATGCCCTGCGCCCTCCGGGGCTCCAGGTGCAATAGGCTGGGTGCAGGCTGGGGGGAGGCACAGCTGCTCATCCTATTACTGAGTTCCCCCCCCCCCCGGTGCAAATGGCCCCCTCCATCTGCCTGGGTGACTGCCCTGCATGCCCTGGCTCCTCTGGCTCTAGGAACGATGAGGGGAGCGGCTGGGTGCAGGCTGGCAGGAGGTGTAGCTGCCAGGAACTCCACACGAGGCCCGGAGGCGCTGGTGCCCTTCCTCCACAGAGGGTCTGCTTCCAAGTAAATCAGGTGCAACTATGTGCAGCTGCACTTGCTCAGTCACTCCTTGTTGCTTGTCTCTCTACTGCAAACTGAATTGCACACTCCCAGTTGTGTGTTCTACATAGAGCTTTTGGCTTAAGGCACCAGGCACTTTAAAGAAGGATTTCATTAATGTTTCTACTGGTATGCTGTTTCCAGTGTACTTAGAGCCCAATCCTAGGCTTGTCTACTCAGAAGTAACTCCCAGTAAAGTCAGTGAGGCTTACTCCCAGGAAAGTGTGGATGGGATTGTGGCCTTACTCTGATAGTGTTTACAAATGGTTGTTGAGAGTACAATTTTAAAAATTAGTGAATAAAAATGTATCTTATGATCTATGAGATAGATCATAGTTTTTAATAAATTAGAGACTATTTTTAATACTGTTTAGCTATACGATGTATACATACTATGTATACATCATATAGCAAAAACTATCAAAAATGGTGTATGTATGTATACATACTATGTATGTATAGATGTATACATACTATGTATGTATACTGTGTTTTTAATACTATGTTTTTAATAAATTAGTGACTGTACAGTTCTTAGGTAACAATTACTGGTAGGTTATTTTTCAGGATCTGGCTCGGGTAAATCAGACAAAATTAGTCAAACTCAGACACCCCCCTAAGTTTAACCCCCGACTTATCTGAGGGTCATATAAAATCCCATGAATTTTTTGGATCAAAGCTTGCCCTCAACTTATCTGTGGGATCGACTTATGGGCAAGTGTCTGCGGTATATTAGCAGAGGGTCTTTACTAACACAGGCTGGACACATTCCATCTCTGATGACATCATTGTCGGGTAGCCCAATCCTGAGCTGCCTGGGGTGCAGGGCTGCGGCGGCACCGAAAATGGCTGCAGCCGTATCCTGCGCACTTTGAGCAACTGCAGGCAGCACCTTGGGAGAAGGGGACTTTTGCCCTTTCTCCCAGGTAAACGCAGTATCCCTGCAATGGGGCTACTCGATTCATCGCCAACAAAAAGGTTGGCCGTGAATCAAGTGCCCCCGTGTCGGGCGGTAAGCTAACGTGGAGGCTTTGGATCCTGTGGCGTGTTGCTCCACCGGTCCCGCCTCCCTCCTCCTGCCTCCCTGGAACACCTCTGCCCGCCTTCCCCGTCCTCAGAATACCTCCACCCCCCAAGCCCCTGCTTACCGCTCCCAGTGCTGGGCTACCATCAGCACATGCCTGGCATTAGGCCCCACAAACGTGCCTTATGGCACTTTTGCGACAGTGCACGCTGGCAGTGAGCCGGTGCACCAAGCCCAGGATTGGGCTCATCACGTATGGCATTGTAGACACCCCTGTCAAATTCAGCACAATCTCTCAGCCAGCTTCTGTCTTTCAAAGACCTTGGACGAGTATGTGTAGTTGTTCTTTCAGACTGTTCGTGTTAATGTCTCTAAATCCAAGAAAGCCGTCGTGAACCATTTTTAAAGGGTGTGATAACCTGAGCTGTGGGGGTTGCAGTTTTCCTCATTGTGCATCTAGCATAACCAACTCACTGAGAACCGACCCACACGCAGTTCAAGGTGAACTATTCCCACACTTGGTTCTGACCTATTTGTATTTCTCAACTCTGTTGAAGACATTATCATTCAGACTTGTCTGAATGTGTCTTCCCCATTGATCCCAGTTCTCTGTGAGTAGAAAATTGACACAGAGGTTATGAATATATGTTAAGGCAATATCCGCAAGACACATCCAATGTCTGTGAAAACAGTGCCATCGATGATGGGATCTGTCGAGCTGAGGCAGCAAAGATTCTTCAGTAACGTTTTGGAATATCCCAGATCTGATTGTTTTTTAATCATCAATAGGAAATTGTGCAAATTTACTCATGAGAAATTCTACTGCCTTAAGTGTAACTTTTACCAGCTCTATGTGGGCTGTGTGAGGGCAGGAAAAGGTGTGGGCATGCTAAGCACTAGATGCTACTCCCCTTGGTCCTCCTGAGACTCACTTGCTCTCTTTTTCTCTGACAACATGTTATTACCAAATCACACTGCACACTAGTGTAACCCTTTCGTTAAGGGCTGTACTTTCAGAAGAGAGTATCAGACATCGTTACCAAAAGGGCTGTTTTGTTTAGGGGAATTATTACACTACCCTTATTGGAACCTCAGGATCGCAGGCTGGATAACAAGAAGGTGTAATGCAGAGAAATTCCCTTTTGCTTAAAGGAGACTGAGAGAAAGATAACTTTTAATAAAAGATTATAGTTTTATTACAAAAGCACAGAGGTAAACATAATGCACATGAAAAAAGGATAAGTATATGTTTCTTGGTCCTAGTACTTGAATCTAGTGTACCTAGCTTTTATGGTGGTTGCATGTAAAGAGTATTTGGTGCATCCGAGGAAATTAGAAAAAGGAAAGGTTGTAGGGAAGGATTTTAGGGGTCCCTGATCTGCCAATCCCACTTGCTAACTAAAGATGGAGAGAGAAGGGGAGAAAAAAGGGGGGGGGGAAGAAGGGAAAGAGTTTCAGGCGCAAGATAGTTACCTGTCCTGTAGAACAGTGGGGGGGGGGGAAGAGTCCTGTGTAGAGGACCCTCTGACACAACACAGATGTGTTGGTCCTTGGAGGGAGAACCAGAGAGAGTGTGAGGGGAAGCCCTCACTTAAAAGGGTTTTTTTTTTCAGACAGAGCTGAGCTGGATGGTAGCTTGCTTACTACCACCCAGCAGTGGAGTGTGTAAAACATTGAAAGGGTCAGGATGTCCCTTATCAGCAAAATTCAATGGGGGCTAATGGCTGGCTTCCTAGCTGGGAGAACTTAAACAATACCAACACAAGAAGGCAGTTCAAGTTTGCATACAGTTCTTAAACAGTGATTGGATTAGGAGATACTTTTGCATACAGTTCTTAAACAGTGATTGGGTTAAAACAATACAATGAATACAGTAATGTAGGAGACACTTAAACAATGATTTAAGATGCCAGACTGTCCTCCCATAATGTGTGATCACAGGGGGCTGGAGGTTGCCTTGCAACTTGACCAGTTTTGGAAGTGTGTGCTGGGAGACGTTTAGCCTGCATGATGTTTTAGTAACATAACCAGATATAGAGAGAAAATTACAACTAAAAGGAAAAAGGGGATTTTCACGTAACAACATTCCCTTTCATAGCAACTATGTCTGCTTTTCCTATCATTTTTTTAACGGCACATCTCCAGGATAGAAATTAACTCAAATTTTTAAAAAAACTACTCCATAATGAGTTATGTTTTCTTTTCCAGCACAAGAATAAGATTAGTAAATCTGGGGAACTTATTGTCACTTCTGAAGTGAGTCGTTACCAGATGAGGAATTTGGCAGACTGTTTGCAAAAAATCAGAGACATGATTGCAGAAGCCACTGAGAAGCCGAAAATTGTATCCAGAGAGGATGTACAGGCAATCCGAAACAGGTATGAGTCCACTCAGGCAACACTTCATCCAATCAGCATCCATTTGCAGTGACAACTGACAATGATTATAATGTTTCTCAGTGAATGGTGCAACCGTCTGTTACTACCATCAGCTGATCAAAGGATCTTGTTACCTGGGCAAACATCACAAAATTATGTTAAGTCATTAAGCTGTGGACCCAAAAGGCCTGCCTCTCAGACTAGTTTAGTACATAGCAATGATTTCCTTTGCTTTATCTTAAGTCCAGTTAGAGACATTTAAACAGTTTTTCTTTTTTCTTTTATAAATTGTAATATTCATTTACATAAACATAGATTTCCAGATGTCACAATTCAGTTGCAAACTAATAAAACACAATCCAGTCTTACATACCCATTAAGATTAAAACAAGGAGACACTTTCTCTAGCATTCCAGTCCCATATAAAATGCTTTATATTTTTCAAAAAAATCTGTTTTGGCAAGCCATTTGCCTATTGGTTCAGTAAGCTTGTCCATTTCTGTGACTTCAAATACTTTAATCAGCAATTCATTAATTTTTGGTATTGCCACATCTTTCCAGTGCCAAAACTATTTTAGCTGTTGCTACCATTTCCTATCAACAGTTTGTCTTTACATCATAATCAGTTACAGCAATGCCTTGCACTTTTGTCTGATTGGGAACCAGACCATGGATGAAAATCATGTCAAAGCATAGCCTTATTTAGCTTGTAAACTTATTTTGGTTGGTGAAAAACATAAATAGCTATATAACACATGTGGATGCATGTGAAACCAGCAAACAGCAATTAAAGGAAAATAAACATAAGAATGTCATGGAAGGTTGAATGAAATTGGATGAAAGGAAAGCGCATGGATGAAATTTGGAATGTGGTTATAACTGAAAACAGCTGAAAGAGCAAAGTGATGAAAGTCAAGTTCAATAACTTTATTTAATAACCTTTCTTTCAGGGAGTATTTCTAAGCCAAGACTTGTTTGCTGTGTTTAATTGACCTCCATTGACTATGATCTTATTACAGATCATAGCAGTTGCAAAAACTCAGCTTGTGGTATCTGACATTTCCAGCAAGCAGGCTTATATGTTGCACTGCTTTTTAATTGTTTTGGCTACAGCTGTCTTTCTGGGGCCTTTGGGCCCAATCCTATCCAATTTTCCAGTGCTGGTGCAGCCATGTCAATGAGGCATGTGCTACATCCTGTGGTGAGGAGGCAATCACAGAGGGCTCCTCAAGAAACATTCCTTACCTCAGGGCTGCATTGTGGCTGCACCGGTGCTAGAAAGTTGTCTAGGATTGGGTCCTAAGTTGGATAAGGGACCCACATGCAATTTCCTTGTAGTTCCTCATTTGGGTGTTTAACTCAGAAGGTATTTATGAAAAGCTGAGAGTGTGAACTATAAACCAGAAATGTTTCCTTGGGCTGTAGCTCAGTAGCAAAGCACATTACTTACATGCTGAAAGTCCCAGGATTGATCCCTGGCATCTTCAGATAGGGCTAGGAAAGAACAAAACTGCTGTCTGAAATTCAGGAAAGCTCTTGCCAGTCAGCGTAGACAAAAATCAACCTATTCTCAATGGTATAAGTTAGCTTCATACATGCTGAGGTAATATATATAAACTACTTTGAATACTACTTAGCATTTATATAGGTTCTTACGTTCTTATGTTCTTAGTAATTTTTTTGTTTCCCTGATCTGGTCTGGAATTCTCTGGTGACTTCTCTTCATTTTGGGAGAAGATCTATGAGTATATTTCTTTTGTGGAATAAGCTCCTTCCATTGAAATGAACAAGACTGCCTGTATTCACAGGCCCTTCTTGTGTGCATAAAAGTGCATGTGGACTCTGGATTGGAATATATATTTCAGAATTACCTCCTAGTCTCCCTATTGCGTTATAATAAAGCCTAAGTAAGCGTGCAGAATAAATAATTTTGAAATAATTCTCCAGTCTTTCTCTGCATTCCCTTCCCTTTCTGTGTTTTCTCCCTTGTGTTGCTTTTAGATTGTGAGCCCTTGGGACACAAACCTGTCTTTTCACTCTGCGTAAAGCACGTGAATGGTACTACATAAATAGAAGTAACTAATAATGAACTAGGCTTTTTTCTTTCACTTATTTATAAAGACTCACTTTTGCAGAACGTCAGAGTAGCATAAAAAAGAAATGGATCACTTTCATTTTTGAAAAACCACAGCTACTGCAGAACAGAGTCTGCAGACCAGACGTCCTTTAGCTGCACATTATTTTGCTGCTTCTTTGGAATGCTGATCTTTATGACCCCACTACTCATTTTTTGTGTGTCATTCTTGACCTATGTCTTTGACTTTAGGGTGGAGAAGATGAACCGGGAACGTCTCAGACAAAAAAGAATTCACTCCTCTCTGAAGCAAAGCAGGCGTGTGGACTTTGAGTGAATGAACAACCAGGAAACAGAGCATCCTGGGCTATGCTGGACTCTTCTATTTCTTACATTAGGAAAAGAAAAAACTTTTAATGAGTTTGTTATGGAAAAGTAAAACATTAAAACAATGTCTGTTTTCTTGCATTTAATGACAAGAGGATGGATGCTTCATTCACTCAGGACATTTATGGTGGCCTAATATTCCCCTTTGCCTGGCCTTTGATAAAAGCTGGTGCATGGTCACCTACTCATGATTAAACATACCTGTGTGGCTTTCGTTTTCCATAGAGCTCAATACATTTGCTTTGTTAGTTTCATGATCCACCAGAAATCAGGTTGTGTCCCACTGGTGGGTGCTGACCCCCAGTTTGGGAACCACTGCTCTAGCTACTCAAATCCCACCAGTGGTAGTCTCATATTTCGGTTATTTTGAGTTCTCATACCATGACACCTCGTAAGTGTTCAGTTTGAACTGAGAGCTGAAGGAGTTCATTCTGTCAAAAGACTGAGGAGGCAATGAGCAATTGTGGGGCAAGTTCCCACCTTTGCATGTTTGTGGTCTGCCACAAAAATTCACAGCAGATCTCTCAAGTCCCCTTTCCCTCCCTCACTGTAGTGGGCCAACTTCTTTGGCAGGTTTCCTGCTTCTAACATATTTGAAGACACTTTTGTTCATGGGTGTGCCAGAGCCACTGCGCCGAGACTTGAATCAAGTACCGAGTATTCACCCCCTTGACTCGACTGGTTCATAAGTCATAACGGTGGCTGTCACAACTCATCCAGAATCATTTTTTTAGTCTTTTTGAAAAGCAAGTTAAACCCCAGAAGCAGCAGGGGGAAAAGCAACTTTCAACTTTTTCTAACTAGCCCTCTCAATTGAGGGAAGGCTGCCTTTGGAAGTCAAAGGTTTTTGTGTCAGATTTGCTTGATGCTCTTTCTTCATGGTGAAACAAATCACAGGAGCTTTGTTCCCCAATGGCTCAGTAACATTTGCATCCCTAATCAGGTCCTGAGTACTGCACAATATCAAATGTCCTCTGGTGGGCTCCATGACTA